>NC_056741.1:1835218750-1835351250 GCF_019279795.1 Protopterus annectens
ATGCCAAGAATAAGGCTTGACCAATGGGAGAAGATATGAACTGTCTGCATGATATAATCTGCTTATTTGACTAATTCAGGGAAGGCCTTACCAATTCTTTAGCTTAGATCCTTCTAGAATGCTTCAACTTGTTAAACCTACCATAAACAACATAACCCCGAAATTCTTGATCTTGTCCTCACGAATATAAACAATTCTTGCATACCTCTCTCTCAATCCATATATGCATGGCTAGATAGAGATATATATTTCCATTTTCTCCTGTCTATAAATCTTTTAAAATTGGAGATACATCTCCTTCAAATACCTCTGTGTTTAAGAGACTTTTCAACAGCAAGCTTCCATCAGTTAATTGATGATCTAAATAAATTGCTTTCTAATCTACTTCAGTGGATCCTATTGCTAAAATTGCTACATGTACCTTTAATGATGACTTACACTTTAATAGTTATATTGATGACACGCTCTCTCCACACCATACAGTATATAATGAGAAATTTAAAAACTACCTGGTTTGGTGGGCTACCCATATAAGTAACTTGTATAACAAGAGGAAGAAATTACTTCATGTTTATAGGATGTCTCATTCTACACTCTTAAGCAAAGTAGTAGAACGTTTAAGGGAACTATTGCCAATAGGAATTTTGAACATGAGCTTAGTCACTAAAACCAAAAATAACTTCCCATACAGTTAATTAATGACCATAATTAAGAATAAACATCCAACAATGCTTGGAGCTAGCCCACAATGACACTGCAAAGTCTGATCCAAAGAAAATAGCTAATATCCTAGCTGATAAATTAATGCAATGTTTACTCCATCCAGTTATAGATACTTTGCAGATTCTGTATTCCTGGTACCCTCTCTAGTTGCTATGGAGTAAATTATCTCAGTTCTCTCAAAAGCTAAGAACACTTCATCCATGGACCCTGATGACATAGCAGGTTGCCTGATTTGTCAGTAGGGTCTATATCATGAGATCAACATCTTAAAATGTCGACTCTCATTTGTTCGACACAAAAATGTCGAACTCCAACTTTCCTGAATGGCTACATCACCGATTTCTTTCCAATGGAAAGAAATCGGCTGTCTTTCCTGTTAAACCTGTCCTTTCCCTGACTGTAGTGTGGTCTCGGAATTAGAATATTTAGTTAGTGGGGGTAAATATGTTTGTTTTTGTGTGGCGTTGGTGTTTGGCCAACCGATTTCTTTCCGATGGAAAGAAATCGATTATTTGGCCTTTCGGGAAAGTTGGAGTTCGACATTTTCATGTCGAACAACTGAGATTCGACATTTTAAGATGTTGATCTCATGATATAGACCCTCATCAGTACCAAATATACTTTACCTGATCCTTCTACCTAACATCTTTGATCAAAGCCTTTCCACTGGTTACAGTCCCAAAATCTGGAAAACAGCTATTGTAATGCTGTTGTATAAAGATGGCCCAGTCATGAATAGTGCTAACTACAGAGCCATTAGTGTCACAAGCATCATGAAGCACATTACCTCAAACCTCATTGATCTGAACAGTGAACATCTCTCAGTCCTTGAGCCTCTTCAGTTTGGCTTTGGCAGATGAAGGCTCTGTCTCTTTATTTTATTTTTATTTTATTTTTTATTTTATTTATTTTACATTTGTTGACCGGGCTAGTCTAGCTGGATGCATGTCCATTTTCAGTAGAGGCCCGGGGAGAAAAGCTCCATGTTGAGTACAACAAGCCATTAACAAATGATATACAAACTAACATTATAGAATAAAAAACACCAAAATTAAGTACAATCATGAAAAAGTATACAGAAGAATACAGCAAAATAGAGTCAATGAAGAAGTAACAATTAGTTGTATACAAAAACAGAGCATAAAAAATTGTTTTTTTTTTTGTATAACGCATGGCCAGAGCAATAAACATAGATGAACTATTGATATCTAAGTGGAGACTTCAGTAAAAAGTTATATCCTGAGCAGAGTTAGAAGAAAAGGTTATTTAAACCAGGAGGTTGTAGGTGGGAGGAAGCAGCAGTTAGTCAGGGATAGAACAGGAGCATAAAGTACAGTTTTGTACCTACCATAAATGTAGATGTTCGAGGATTCCATTGCTGCAGTCCTGACTATTGGGTATAGTCCGCGTCCAGTCGGCCCGAATACCAGAGTATAAGGCTGACGTCGGTCAGGGCGCATTAGACTGACGTCAGTACGTCAGGGTACTAATGCGCATGACCGACGTCATATCCTCAGTCTTTTCTTGCCCCAGATGTCAGAAGACCCTAAAAAGACAAGTCCCAAAAAACCTGCACCAAAAACATGTACAATATATACAACAATATATACAAAAATAGAAGCATGAAAACTCACCTACACAACCACCCCTAAATACAGAGGGGAAGGAGGGAGGGTAAATTGGACTGCAGCAATGGAATCCTCGAACATCTACATTTATGGTAGGTACAAAACTGTACTATGTTCTTCGTCTTCCATTGCTGCAGTCCTGACTATTGGGTAGAATCCCAAAGCAGAGGTAAGGGAGGCTGGCAAATTATAAAGTGGTAGGAGCTGACAACATGCCTTGTAAAACAGCTGTGGCAAAACCAGCCCTAGACTTAGAGTAGATAGGAAGGTGATAATGCCTAGAGAAAGTATAAACTGAACTCCAAGTAGCTGCTTCCAGAATATCCTTAGTTGCCACCCCCCTTAGAAATGCTGTTGAAGTGGCAGTAGCCCTAGTGGAATGAGGCCTAATCCCAGCTGGAATCTCCTTGCCATGATGGGAATAACAAAATGCAATGCAAAAGCCAATCCACCTAGAAATAGTTTGTTTTGACACAGGCTTGCCCTGAGAACTCAAAGCAAAAGAAACAAACAACTGCTGAGACTGCCTAAAATCCTTAGTCCTGCTTAAATAATAACGCAATTGCCTGTGTACATCTAAAGTGTGCAAAATCTTTTCCCCTTTATTTTGAGGATCTGCAAAACGTAGGCAAATGAATAGTTTGGTTTAAAGCCACACTAGAAACCACCTTAGGCATAAAAGAAGGATTAGTACGTAATGATACCCTATCCTTATGGAAAATCAAAAGGGCTCTACTGCCATAAGGGCCTGCAACTCAGACACCCTTCTTGCAGAAGTAATAGCCAACAGAAAAGCAGTCTTCCATGACAAATATTTCAATTCAGCAGTAGCTGCAGGCTCAAAAGGTTGTAGAGTAAGTTTTTCCAACACAAAATTGAGATCCCAAGCAGGAGTAGGAGCTCTACGTGGGGGTCTTATATTCTTTGCCCCTCTAAGAAACTGCTTGAACAAAGGATGCGAAAACAAAGGTGGGTCACAATCATAGTGAGCTGAAATTGCTGCAGCATGAATCTTTATGGAAGAGAAGGACAAACCTTTGTCCAATAATTCAGTAAGATATTGAAGAGCCACACTCAAATTAGGCTCAGAAATCTCCAAATTCTTTGCTGTACTCCAAAATAAAAATCTCTTCCATTTTTCTGCATACACTTTCCTTGTACTAGGTCTTCTAGCTTCCATAATCACATTTAAAACTTGTTGAGGAAGTTGAGACCTGCTGTGTTTCAACACAGAATATGCCATGCTGTTAGATGAAGAGAGTGTAGCTTGACATTGAGCAGATGACCGTCCTTCTGAGATAACAGATGAGGAATCAGAGGCAAAGGCCATGGAGGCTTCTTTACCAGACTCCGTAGTAGAGGGTACCAGTGTTGCCGAGGCCAATCTGGAGCTATCAAAATCATCCTTGGCCTGTCTTGTCTGACCTTTAACAGTACCTTTGGAAGAAGAGGTAGAGGTGGAAAGGCATACACATGAAGGTTTTTCCAACTGAAAGACAGAGCATCCACTTTCCAAGCCGTGTGATGAAACCCCTTTGTGCAATACTTTGGCAGCTGGTGGTTTAGTGGAGAAGCGAACAGATCTATGTCTGGAGTTCCCCATGACACTGTCAGTTTCTGAAATACATGAAGATCCAGTTTCCACTCGTGGGGATCCATGATTTGTCTGCTTAACACATCCGCTAAGGAGTTCTGTGCTCCTGGCAGAAACCTTGCCTGAAGAGTTAGTTGCAGGCTTAGCGCAGTCTCCCATAAAATCATTGCTTGCCTGCATAGAGGATAAGAATGTGTTCCCCCTTGCTTGTTGATGTACCACATGACAGTTGTGTTGTCTGTTAGAATCAACACCTGCCCTGGAAGAAGTAACTCCTTGAAAGCCATTAATGCAAACTGGACTGCTAACATCTCCTTCATGTTGATATGTAGATGCTGTAGTCTGGCAGGCCACTTGTCTTGTATCCACTTTCCATTTAGATGAGCTCCCCAAGCAATGTCCGAGGCATCTGTCGTTAAGATCTGACTTGCCTCTGGCCGGGTCACAGAGAGTCCCTTGTTTAGGTGACATTCCTGAGCCCACCACAAGAATTCTTTTGAAGGCAAGGTATTATTTGAATGACAGTGTCCAAATCCTGGCAGTGCTGTGTCCATACATTTGTGAGATACCATTGTAACTTCCTCATATGCAGTTTGGCATTGGGAAGCACCAGAATACAAGATGCCATGAACCCTAATGCTTGAAGGACTGTCCTTGCAGTCAGCACGGACTGATGAGATAGTTGATGGAAGTAAAGTGACAGACTCTTTTGTTTGTCCGGGGTTAAAAAGGCCATCTGGGCTGCTGTATTCAGTCTCACACCCAGAAAGCACATGTCTTGAGAGGGTACTAGACTGGACTTTATTTCGTTCACAGAATACCCTAGGCATCTTAGCACTGCGATAACATATTCCAGGTGCTGTAGAAGAACTTCCCTTTCTTGAGCCAGAATCAGGCAGTCGTCCAAGTAAGGATAGATTTAAAGTCCTTGAAGCCTGAAGTAAGCTATCACTGGAGCCAGAACCTTTGTGAACACTCTGGGCGCAGTAGATAAGCCAAAGGGCAATGCAGAGAACTGATAATGAGAATTTCCAGTTCGAAACCGCAGATATTTCCTGCAACTTATCCTTATAGGCACATGAAGGTAAGCTTCTTTGAGATCTAAAGTTACCATCCAGTGATCTTTGCCCAGCAGAGGTAAAAGCTGTTGTAACGTCAACATCTTGAACTTGGGAATGTCCAGATAAGTGTTGAGGATAGATAAATCCAAAATTGGTCTCCACGTGTTTCCCTTCTTTGGTACAAGGAACAGGCAAGAATAAAATCCTAGGCCCCTTTCTGATACAGGGACTGGCTGAATGGCCCCTATGTGAAGTAACTGTAAAACTTGCTTGTGAGCCTCTTTTCTTTGTTGAGGAGGAACGTCTGGCATGCCTTTGAAAGGGGCATTGTATGGAAATAAAATCTGTAACCGTGGTGAATGATATCCAACACCCATTTGTCTTGAGTAATTAAATCCCAATTTTCTTTGAAAAGAGACAGTCTTCCTCCCAAAGGAGCTGCCAAACGTGAATCTGCTGGCAGCTGAAAAATCAGGTCATTGGGTCTGTTTACGAAAGGACTGACCCCTGCCCTCACCAGAAGTCTGAGCAGGTGAACTCCTGTTCTAGGCCTAAAAGAACCTTGAGCCCTGCCCCTACCACGTCTAGACCTACCCCTAGACTGAGAATCATAAGCAGGATATGTCCACCCCTTAGCAGGCCAATTTCTACTAAACTTCGGTGGCTGCACCTGCAAAAGATCTTTAACAGTTTGCATAGACTTAGCTTTGTCCTCCATTTTCTTTAAAACTGCTTCCACAGGCGAACCAAACAACACATCAGACTGTAAAGGAGCATCCAAAATCCTTGTCTTAACATGCTCAGCTAAATTCTGATCCTTCAACCAGGCATGCCTGCGAAGAACAGAACTGGTAGCAGCCACCCTCGAGGAGGCCTGTACAGCATCAAAACCACATTGCAAAGAATGCTTACCCACTTGTTCAGACACATGAACCAAATCCAGCAACTCTTTACACTCAATACCTTCCGCCAAAGCATCCACCTTAGATTTCAATTGTGAAAGGAGATAATTCTGATATTTTAGCATGTGAAACTGACAATTCAAAGCTCTCATGGCTAGAGTGGAAGAAGTATACACTTTCTTTCCCCACCTATCCAAAGCCCTTGCCTCTTTATCAGTGGGAACAGGATTTTTAACCACAGAAGCCTTTACACCCTTAGGCCCTTGAGAAATAGTTACTGGGTCCGCCCTAGGACTCTTAAACAAATATTTATGAGCTTCGGGCACCCTATAATACCTATCAGGCTTAACAGGAGCAGGAGGCAAAGAGTCAGGGTTCAGGGAAGCCTCTGCAAAAACATCTTCCACCACATGCAACACAGGAGGAATAGCTAAAGGCCTATGCTGGGGTAAAAACAAGAACTCCCTAAGCCTTTTCCTGGAGTCAGAGTAATCCTGGCCTTCCCATTTAAAGTGCTCCCTCATGGAATGCAAAGTCTCTGAAAATGAGAAATCCTCAGGTGGAGAAGCTGTAGGAGTGGAATCATCCACATCAGAATCAGAATAAGTAGGATACTCCTGCATATCTTCCATAGAAGATTCTGAAGCCTCTGAACACTGTTCCAAACTATCAAACTCCGGTTCCACCCTAGGCCTCTTATCAGGCGGGGGCATAGAACCCCTAATCATAGTAATCAAATCTTCTGCCATTTTAAGCATATGTTTCTTAGGTACAGAACCCGAAATGCTAGGAGAAGCCCCCACTGAAGCTGAAGTAGGCCTACCTCTCAAAGAAGTTTAGGCAACAGAAGGAGAGGCCCTAACTACCTTGGGAAGAGAGGGAAGAACAGTCACCTGAGAAGCCCCCTCAGCCTGGCCTACCTCCTGAGAAGGCACATCCTGTAAGAGTATAGTTTCTGCCTGGGACTCCATGGAAACTCCTGGCAAAACCTCCGGATCCACTGAGCCTTCTAAAGAACTGACGTCCGGGACTGCCGGTTCCTCAACCCTAGGCTTCACTGTTTTATCCTTGCGCTTCTTGGAGGAAGCGGGCGTCGGAGCATCCGACGGCATTTTATAATTGCAACGCTTCCCAAACACTAACCTGGCACAGTCTAACCTCCTCTTAATAGTGCGTTTGTTAAACCTAGCACAAGAGCGGCAACCAACAACGTCGTGCTCAGGCCCTAAACAAGGTATACACAAGGTATGATAATCCCTATGAGGTATCTGTTTCCCACAAGAAATACAGTTATTCACTTTTTCTGACATCCGGTAAAATACTGAGGCAAGAAAAACTAAAATGTTCCCCAACGGGGTACTTAGCCAACTCTGTTTCGGTCTGAAACTCCGGTTTCGGAAATATTTCAGTACGCCAACCTGCACTCGCAAAACTGCTTCTGCATCGGACCATGCGGCAAAAAAGACTGAGGATATGACGTCGGTCATGCGCATTAGTACCCTGACGTACTGACGTCAGTCTAATGCGCCCTGACCGACGTCAGCCTTATACTCTGGTATTCGGGCCGACTGGACGCGGACTATACCCAATAGTCAGGACTGCAGCAATGGAAGACGAAGAACATCCAGTGAGTCATGAGATGAAGCTTAAGCTTCTTTTTGAAAAGAGTATGAGAGCAGAGAGTTGTAAGTTCAGAGGGAAGAGCATTCCAAAGTCTACCAATGGAATTGCAGAAGAGGGAGTCTCCTGCCAAATTGCTGGATCTGCAGGTGTTAATCAGAAGTTTGTTAGAAGAGTGTAGGTTTTTTGGATTTTGGTAGAGGGTAAGGAGGCTTGCAATAATAGGAGTATTGGAGGATTGGTGTAGGGTTTTGTGGGCAATTGTAAGCTGAGAAAAGTGGAGATGGTGTAGAAACTCTAACCAATCAAGTTGTTTAAGATTTAGACAGTGATGAGTTCGATAAGGAGAGGCAGCAGCAAATCTAGCAATATTATTATAGGATACAGTCAGCTTGTTAATGTTGGCTTTAGAAAGGTTTGTATAAATGGGTGAGGCATAGAGTAATGTAGAGATTAGATGTGTTCTGGCTGTAGCAGTCCTCGATGTTGGAGTAAGAAAGGGTTTGATTCTCTAGAGGGATCCAAGTTTCTTGTTGATTGTTTTTATTGTACTGTTAATATGTGTGTCAAAGTTGAGGTTGTTGTCTATAGTTATTCCTAGGAGTTTGGTTGTGAGGTCTGGAGAGATAACAGTACCATCTTTAGATGCAAGTGTAAAATGGATGGGGGTGGACTTACGGGTTGGGGAGAAGAGTAGAAGTTTAGTTTTCTTTGGATTTAGAAGGAGGCAACGTTTTGTAAACCATTGTTCAACAGTATTAAATGCATTCTGGGTGATGTTCTGCAGGTCGATTTGAGAAGTAGCTGAGCAGATAATAGTGGAGTCATCTGCATACTGAATGCAGGCAGTATGTGGAATTGCTGACTGAAGATCATTAATAAAGATAGAAAATAGGAGAGGGCCTAATATGGAGCCCTGAGGGACACCCACGGAGATAGGTAAGAGATTAAAGAGATTATTGTGCCAAAGTACTGCTTGTTTTCTGTGATCGAGGTATGATTTGAACCAGTTGATGGCTAATGGATCTAGCGAAAGTGATTTCATAATATGCAAGAGCAGCTGATGATGAACCATGTCAAAGGCTTTGGATAAATCAACGAAAATTGCAGAGGAAAGAAGGCCATTGTTATGTTTGTTGTTAATAGAATCTGTAAATGATAGCAGGGCAGTGGTGGTACTGTGGTAGGGACTAAAACCGTGTTGACAGTTTGTCAGTAGTTTATTTTGGAGAAGGTGGTGTAGAAGTTGCTTCTGTATACATTTTTCCATAATTTTTGCCAGAGGAGAAAGTAAGGCTATAGGACGAAAGTTGGAGTATTCACTAGAGTTCCCATCTTTGTGTAGAGGAATAATGTAAGAAATTTTCCAGATGGATGGGATATATCCTTCACTGATAGTTCTATTAATAAGAATGGATATGGGGTAGGCAATGGGTCTGGCAGCAATTTGAAGGTATTCTGCTGGGAGTTGGCCAGCAGAAGGGGTGGAAGGTTTCAGTTTTAGTAGAAGAGAGCTTATAGTAGAAGTAGGGACTGGTTGAAATTGAAAGGATGGAGGAGGATTTAAAGGTGCGTTAGGCAGATTTGATGTGTCTGGTGAAAGATGGCTAGCAAGAGATTGGATGGTGTTGGTAAAGAATGAATTAAAGGAGTTAGCAGTTTGAACGGGATTGTCTGGGTTAGAGCCTAGAGGGTTAGGGGTGGTAGACTGACCTGGGTGCAGAAGTTTGTTAATGCTGTTCCAAAACATTTGAGGTTTATTAAGATGGGTTTGCTGTATTTGAAGGTAGTAGTTCTTTTTATCTAGCACTATGGCTATTTTAGTATTGTTTCTTAGTTGTTTAAAATTTAAGTGATCTAGTGGGTTTTTAGTAGCACGCCATTTAGCCCAGGCTTTGTTTCTCAGATGGATTTTATGCCTAGTAGTATTTGAGAGCCAGGGTGCTAGTTTAGATTTGCATCTAATAGAGCGTAATGGGGCATGGTGGTTCAGGATGGATAAGAATGTGGTATTAAAATAGGCTACTGCTTCATCAAGTGGAAGATATTTTAGTGGAGACCAATTACATTGTTTAAGTTCTGACAGGAATAGATCAGGTTTAAATTGTTTTTGCAGCGAACAGTCCTGGCAATGTTGGAATGAGTGAGGTTGGTTTTAGATCTGATAAAGTAGGTTAGGGAGTGGTCATTTAAATCATCAGGGAGGATCCCTACATTGTAGGTTTGAAGGGGGTTATTAGTAAGTATCCAGTCAAAGGTAGTTTCTTTGTTGGTAGGTCTGTGAGTTCTAGTTGAGGAGTTAATAGTTTGAGTAAAGCCATATAAGTTAATATGGTTGGAAGGGTTACTATTGTTACAGGACTGCCAGTCAATATTGAAGTCTCCTAAGATTATTGTTTCCTGTGGGAGGTTAATAGAACACCAATTTAGGATATTTTCAAGGGTATTAATATTATTTCCTGGTGGTAGGTATAAACAGATGACAGTAATAGCTTTACTAGGGTTGACCTGGAGTTTAGTGATAAGTAATTCAGCTGAGTTGTCTAAAGGTGGGTGAAGATCTATGGTGCTGATTTGTAGTTTGGTTTTATAGAGGATTGCGACCCCTCCTCCCTTTTTAGCAGTACGGTCTCTTCTGATGATATTATAACCAGGAGGGGAAACTTCATTATCTTTGACTGTGGGTTTAAGCCAAGTTTCAGATAGGGAAAGGATATCAAAGCGGTGGACATCTAGGAGGGCATGGAGGTGTGAGATTTTATTATTAACACTGCGTATATTAAGATGTGCTAAAAGGAGAGAGTTTGCAGTTATAGGGGTACTGGTAATTAAAGTACATTTGTCAGTGGTATAGGTATGGTTAGGACCAGGGTTTGGATGTATTTCACCATCTAGTAGGGAGTGAAGGTATGTGATATGTTTGTGGTAAAGTAACTTGTAAGAGTAGTAGGGTATTTTTTTATAATTGGGATTATTATATTTAATTGGTGCTAGTCTGTGATATTTAGGAAGTGTATAGTTGGGTGTAGATGTAATGTTTAGAGAGTTTGCAGTAGAGGCTAGAGGTAGTGTAGAAGTATGTTTAGAGGGAAAGAGGGTGGAGGAGTAGAGTGGTTGTTAATAAGCGGTTGAGAGATAGGTAGTAAAAAGAGAAGGAAGTAGTGTGAGTAAGAGAAGTAGTTGAATACAGAGTTAGAAGTGGGATGTTGGCATAGTGGAGTTAATGTAATGGGATTGAGTGAGTGGTGTGGGAGGTAAGTTGGTGTGGTAATGTCTTTAGAGATGGGAGTGAAAGAGACAGTTAAATAGAGGTGGGTGTGACTAATTATATAGTGATGTCTAAGGTGTGGTGTGATAATGATGTGAGCTCTGGTATTGGTGCAGTGATAGAGGGGTGTGGTCTTGGTTGAATAAGTGTAGGAGTAGTGGGGGCGGGTGGGAATAGGGGGCAGGGTAGGGGAGCGGAGTGAGCCCGCAGGGCAAACGGAGCAGGATGAGACAAGGAGTCTTGTGTCAAGAGAGACAATCAGAGAGATAGAGAGGTAACAGGTGAGCATCAGGCGGAAAGAGTAGCAGGGGGGTGAGAGGCTTAGCAGTGGGAGATTTAAGATGCCTCGAGGGGAGAGTAGAGATAAGAGACACTTAAGGGCACAGTAAGATGGGAAGAGATAGAGTAGAGCCAGGGCTAGAAAATTAGAAAGGATAACTTAGTACACAAAGAGCTTTAAAATAAACCGAGGGTGTATCTAGTAAGTTAAAAAATACAGTTTAGAGATGTATGAAAAAAGAGCAAGTGAGAAGGCGCCACCTAGTGGGCAGTCGACATAATTCCAGTATAAGCAGCACCTGGGGTAATTCCAGGCTAAGGGAGAAGAGGAGGTGAAGGAGATGGTACAATGTAGGTATGAGAAAGATAAGAGGGAGTGTAAGATAGTTTGGAGGAGGGGATAGATGGGCTGCTTTTGGGGGGGGGGCTGCTGCCTTACCTGACTCAGGAAACCTGCCTAACCTGGCAGTGTAATATTATTTAAATAAAGAATACAGTCTTTCAATTGACTATAGCAACATGCTTTCTCTTTTAGTGTTCCTGGGAAGCCTCACAGGGAGCTGAAAGGTGGACCTCTTTATAGTGAAAGTATTTCCAGATTCAGATTCAGGCAGTCAGGCTTAGGGATAAACAGGAGCCCAGAGCTAGTGTGTTTAAAGAGAGAGAGAGAGAAACAGGTTGAGAGGGAATCAATAAAATAGCTAGACTACACAGGCAAGACCTTAATAAGGACATTAAAAATATTTCAATCTAAGCAGACAAAACAGGACATTAAAATAATTCAGTCTAAGCAGACAAAACAATAATGCATGTATATATCAAACAAATAATGAAAGCACATTAGGTGGATATGAATAAGGGAGAGCGCAAGTTGCTAGGTCCCATATGCTATACTCTGGCAGTTAAATGGGAGTGCAGTACAAAACAGAGAGATGCAAGTGATTTCCCATTCTGTTATAGCAATATAAAAAAGGATATTCTCTTAGTTGTTTAAATAAATAGAAGCAGTTGTGAACAGTTAAAAAGCAGCAGCGTTTAACAAACGACTAAATAAAGACATGGAATGGGATTTAAACAAATCATTACTCAAACTGGGTATAATGCTCGTTAAAAGATGGGCCACGTGCACAACGCCGATATGTATTGGCATGGGTGAAAGACATTCATTATGGAAATCTTTAATCTCATTTACTTCTATGTAAAAGTCAGTGAACCTGTGGATAGCAGTTGCACAGTACATACAGCATATCTGGACTTGGCTGTGGCCTTTGGCACTATCCCCATGCAAGTATTGTACACAGACTTGCAAATCTGGTTATAAATCCATATGTTGTAAGGAGCATAACTACCTGGTTATCTGAGAGAACCCATATGGTTAGAGTCACAGGTGGTATGTTTGAAAAAAAAATAAAACAGGTGCAGGTGTACCACAGGGATCAGTGTTGGTCCTTCTCAGCTATGGCTTCTATTTCTCAGACTTACAGACCAGCACTCCTGGCCTATGGTTATCCATGTTTGCAGACAACTGTAAATTGGTCAGTGTTGTTCAATCTTCCAATAACTCACAAGTGTTCCAACATGGGTTAGACCATGTTAACATTTGGTACAAGGACAATGGTCTCAAAGTATATGTGAAAAAATGTAGTACAGTTAATTTTGACAAGCAACATATTTTCTGATAGCTTATAGGTGACACAGTCCTCTAATCAGACACTGTTGCATGGGATCTAGACACTGTTGTTAATTAATTCCCTGTATTATGAAATGCACCCCAGTACTTTAGAAAGTCTTTTAACTCTTTCATCTAATTTCCAAAGGCCGATCAAAAGAAGTCTTAACTTCCATTTACTCATATTTCATCAAACCTATTATTGAATATAATGCCCCTTTTGACATGTACTTGTGTACACACATTATTCAACTTGAAAGATCTTTTTTATACTCATTATTTTAAAATCATTATGGAAATAAAGTTGTGAATTATTGGTTGTTATTGGTGTTTGGTCTTGTCTTAATTAATTGAAATAGCCATTAACTTTTTTTATAAATTATAAGGAATTTTGAATATTTTTTCTATGAGCTTTACTTTGGTTTTTAAAATGTTTAACTACAGGCAAATTAAGAGCAATTTTCATTTTTTTCATCACCTTGAGTAAATGAAATACTATAAATTAGTAATACATTACTCATTCATGCTGCTGTCTTACAAGGTAATACGCAAAGTGAATTCTTTAAAAATTGCACAAACATTATTGTACCAACTGTAAGATTTTCTTACCGATAATACAAGTCAATGATTCAAAGGCAGTTGCACCTCTTTTGACAAATTTACATAAGCAGCATCACAGTACTGAAATGGTAAGTTTTAAATTTTAAATATTTGTTGTTTATACTTTACATTTTAAGTTGACTTAAATGTAGTATCAAAAATATCTTTTGACATTTAGAGAAAAGTCAGAAAATATTTTTCTTGTAAACTGCCAATTCATATTGGACCACAAAAAGATACTTTGAACAAAGGACTGACATTTAGCCACTTTTTTGGTTGCAGCTGTATAACTGTAAAACAAGCCCCAAGATGCATACAAATAAGGCTCAATCCAGAAATAAAAGAAGCAGTCCTGTTATGAAAGGTATACAAGATGACAGTAACTGACACAAATACCATTATATGTCAATGGCAAGGAATACACAACTACTTCCCTATTTCTAGTATGAGTCATATAAAGCAGACTTGAAATGGATTAAAGGAAAGAGAAAGGCGTAAAGAAAAATAAGATCATGTTGATATGTCAAGCCCCATTATCAGCCATTTTTCAGAAAACATATTAAAATTCTATTAGAAGCAGTCAGATTTATTTTAAGGTGTTACAATAGCTCAGAAAAACAAAGAGTGAACAAATTGATTTTTTTTTTAGTTTTAAGGTGGAGTTTTCCTGTAAGAGAAGCATTAAAGGTAAGCAAGCAATTTACGGTGCTTGTCTTATAATGGTAACTTATTCTACAGGCTTGGTATATGTTAGCAGTATGTATGAATAGGGATTCTTTATTAAAATACATACTATACCTTATATATACAACATATATTAATTTACAATTATTTACAATTACTTGCACTTTTAACTTGCTAAACTCATTTCTAATTTAACTTTATATACATTAATAGTTTTTAATTCATATTATTAATTCCCCAACTCTTTTTTTCCACAACCAAAATAGACTTTTTCAGTATTAATTGCATATTAAGGATCTTTTTAAACATCACCTCTCTTTCTTTTTGAAAACATAACCATATACTGTAATAATTCTATATACTTGTTTCTTCCATCTCACATCTGATATTATCACTCTACTTAATATTACTAAAGTATAATCCAAAATTTATATTGAATTTTTACTTAAAATTCCTATAACTGAACTCTGTTAAAATTCTAGTGTCTAGTAATACTATAATATCCATACCAAATGAACCTCACCATTCTAATACACCAAATGTTTTTAACATTCATTATACTATTCACATTTATACTTACGATATTTGGTTTTATATAAACTTATTTACCTTCTTCTTCCTTTTTTGTTCTATTTCAAACCTATATTCTTACATTTCCATTTTCTATCATTAACTATTTTCCCAATGGAATACTTTTTGCCTTTAATCATCACCCAGTTAGTATCTCCCACTTCACTAGAATTGAATGCTTCTTCCTCCTCCTCTTTTTCTTCCCTCTTATATCTATCAGATCTATCATCTTTTCCTAATTCTTTATTCTTTACCATTATATTTTCATTCTTCTTTTCCTCTTGTTCCACTTCTATATCATGCTCTAAAACAACTTCTTGTGCATGTTCATCTTTCCCTTTCCCCTTTTCTTTACAACCCATCCATGAATGTCCCATATGTTCACATTTTATAAATTTTAGTTCACAGCTTTTTGCTTTATGACCTGATTTACCATAAATATAACACCTTCTCTTTAAAAAGTTATTAATTAAATAATCATTTTTACCACACCAAAAAAGTCTTTGGTTGCCCTCAGTAATTCATAAACCCTGTATTTCCATCCACATTTATCATATTGGTATATGTAACACATTTTCATTTTTCATTTGCATTACAACATCCCAATAAGAACTTTCAGTCTCTTAACTTCTGTTATCATATATCTTTGTAATATGAAGGACATCCTTGCAAATAGTCTTTAAATAGTCTCTTAATGTTTCTTTTTGTACTTCAGTTCAAAACTGTAAATGTTCTTTTTTTGTCTCTTTATTAAATGCTTGAACAACATATTGATTCCAAGGATTATATTGTTTTTACTTCATACTGTTCTAGGAATTTTCCTTATACCATCCTGATTTAAACAAAATTCATAAAAACAGTTGTCATTAATATGAATAAATGCTCTTACCTCATTAGGAACGATACCCAGTGGTGGAATAATTTTGTCTCAGATTTCATATCTATCAAGTTCCTTCTCCTTTTTACTGCTTGTTCTTAAATGATACTTGTACTTTTCACTTCTGTTTTCTTTTCTTCCCTTATTTCTCCTTCTCATATAGTTTACCCATATGACTTCTTCTCTTCTTATATCTTCCACTTCTTCTTCTTGTATCCTCTCCATTATTTTACCCCATGACACTGCCTTTTCACTTTCCAGTTCACTCTCTTCAGTTAAGTCTTTTAAATATACATCTTGCAACCCTCCCAACTGGAGGTTTGTAACAATACATCCCTGCTGCAATTCAGCATTTCTCACGAACAGCTTCTGTTGAGAAAATAATTCTGTATCCTGTGAAGGCTCAAACATCTTCACTTGTATCTCCTCCTGTATTGCCTCATTCTCACCTGTTTTCACCCTTCACTCCTCTAGTTCTGATATTAATTCTTCCAACCACTACATCTCTTGTGAAGGTTTGACTGTTTTTGCTTTTAATCCACATTTGACTACTTCTTTCCCAACAGCATTATCAGCAATACCATCACTCTCCATACTTCTTCCTGCTTCTCCGAGCTGCATCTGCCAGAAGCAGGAAGTGTTACTTTGCTCAGCATCCACACTCACAATGAGTAGGGTTTTTTTTACTGATATATACATTACATATTATTTACATATTTACATATTTGCATATTTACATTATTTACATCTATTTACAAACCTCTATACATTGCAAACTTCAATTTAAGCATTCCCCCACACTCTTTTATCCACAACTAAAGGATTATTTTCTCCAGAATTTTTGTCAAAGTCCATTTTCCATTGTATTTAATTTCATTTAGTCTCTTGTTCCATATAGTCTATGAAACATGATATATGACTCTGTTCATTTTCTTCACTTCTTCTTGTTTTTTGTGCACCATAATAACCAAATTCTATTATGTCCATATTTATTTGCTCAAATTTTAACAGACTTTTTACCCTATTATGTTTACATATTTCTTTCCAGAAATTATTAACTCTTTCACATTTCAAAAACACATGCTCAGTCATCTCAACTCTATACATTGATGCCATATTCTATCTTGCATTTTCTTGTAAGGCATATTTGCCTTAACTGGCAATTTTCTAATAGAGAATCTCCATAAAAATCATTACATTCTTTAATCTTTTTATAGTTATTATATCTCATCATTATAGCTTTTTTCTTATCTATTTCTAAATCTTTCCATGGATGTGCAATAAAATGGTTTTATAATATTTAAGAACCATTCCTTTCTATTTTTCTCACATATATTCTTTTTTATTTTCCATAACACAATTTTGTTTTGGTACTTTTTCATTTCTTCATTCACAGTGCTTTTACTTCTTTTTTAACTTCCATTCCTTCCCATAATTCTTTGTATTTATAATATAGTATAATTTCTATCAACTTGTTATTATCCTTCATAATCCCTTATATAAAATTAAATATGTTGCATGTACTATTGTGGTTATTAAACCCAAGCCTCCTTGCCCTTCTTTCACATATATAATTCCTGTCTTGACTGGATTCAGTCTAGACTACCATATAAAAGAAAATATAATCATCATTATTTCTTTTCATACTTAATAGAAATTGTATAGATGTTAGCAAGATAAGCAACTTTTCCTGTTACCATGATGTCCAACAAATGTGCTTTTTACTATATGAAAATCTATATGATTTCCAAAAGTACTCATATTCTTTACTTCTTTGAATACATTATCCCATTGTTGTTGTTGTCTGTATTCATTCCTTCCAAATATTATTCCTAATATAGCTATAATTTGTTCATTGATTTCAATACCTCCTATCATGCCTTCAAAACCAAATCCTTTACTTTTCTCTTTATGTATATTTAAACCATTTTTAAATGTATACTTAATTTTTCAGTTACTTTTTCTAGCCATACTTTATTTTTAAGTACAGCATCATCAGCATAATTATACATTATTGGCAATTGTACTTCCTTCATCATTTTTTATCCTCTACTACTTGGCATTTTATTAATTCCCTCCCTATTACATTCATAACTAATGAGAAAATTATACTAGCAGGGCATCCCTGCTTTATTTCAAATTCTATTTTTATTTCTTCCCCAATCCAGCCATTTACATTTAGTTTCACATAGTTCTTTTCGTAAACAGATTATATTACTTGTAATCATTTTTCTGCTTACATTATATGCCTACAAAATTCCCCATAATGATTTATTTTGAATATTATCATAGGCTTTACTTATAGCCCCTATCATAGCCTTCACTTCTGCATTTTTATTTATGATATCTTCAATTATTTCTCTTATTATCCATAATAACTCTTTGACTTCCTTTAACTTTTCCTCTGAATACATTTTGGCCATATATTCTATCCATTTTTGTAACTTTTTTTGTTATTATTGCTATAAAAAAATTATAGCCCATATTATTCAATGTTATATGTATCAAATTTTTTATCTCCTTTTTATTTCTTTTTTAAATATACATTTTATAACTCATGTACATATCTCTTAATCTTTAATTCCAGTTTCGAACCATTCATTCATAAATTCTACAAAAATTATTTTTTGCCACTCCTTCATTTCTTTATACATAGCATATTCAATTCCATCCATTCCTGTTTCAGAATTCATTTTAATATCTTTTAGAATTTCATTCAATTCTTTCATAGTTATTTTTTGTTCCAAATACTCATTATCTTCATAATTTAATTTTTCACCTTTATAAATTTGTTCTGTTTTTTTCTCTTTTAACAAATGATTCCAATACACATTCTTTAATTATTTCATATATTCCTTCTTCCTGTCTTATTTCCTTACCTTTCTTATTCTTTAATTGTATTATTTCATTCAAATATGGTGCTACCTTTTCTTTCTTTCCTTGCAAACAATATTTTTGTTTATAGAACAAGTTAATTTTAATTTGATTCATTTTATATATTTCTCTTTCTTTTTCATAAAATTATTTTTTCTCTTCTAAGTCTCTGAATATTTCTTAACAATATCTTATAGTTCTCTTTTTCTTTTCTTCTTTTCTTCCTTATACAATCAAAAACACTTTTTATATTTCTCTTTAAAGTTAAGCCATCAAACAGTCCAATTCTCATAAACTCTCTCATATTTATATGATTTTTCCATAATTCCATAAGTTTTTTCTTTTCTACATCAAATTCCTTTTCATTAATACTCTTTATTCCTGTTTCTATTCTTATATATTCTTCATTTTTCCTGTACTTTAACCCATATAGCTACATGATCCGAAAATCTAGCATACTTAAATCCTTTCTTACCTTTAAGCTGTCAGATATTAAACAAATAATCAATTTCTATCTTAATTTCATTCCTTTTGTAGGTCCAGTGATTACTCTTCCATACATTTAACTTTCCACTTCTCATAATTTTCTTTAACTATTTTAACATCATAATTGCTCTTATTTTTTTCTTAAATTACAATTAAAATCACCCACCACTATAATGTCCATATTTACACATATATATTCAAGAATATTTTAAACATCATTTCTGTCTCCTTTTTTCTTACATATGAATATAAAGCTAATTCTATACACATATTTTTTCCATCTCAATTCTATTACCATAATTCATCCTAGTTCCACTATGGTTACATCTAATGTTTTAATGCCTTCTTGACATAATATACATATGCCTGAGCACATTTCTTTCCCCATGTTCCAAACTGGGTCTATATTACAATGTCGAACTTACAGGAGTCCGACCATTGTAATATCGAACCCAAATGTTCAAAATATGAAAATAGTGAAGCCACAGCACACCGATGTTTTTCCCAGGGAAAAAAAAATCAGTGGGCCATTTTCAGGGCTTTGCTATTTCCTCCACTGTGGTGTGATCTCGGAGTTGGTATATTTAAGTAGGGGGTGTGGGGGGGCACAGCCCCCCACATTGGGGGTATGGGGGTGAAGCACCCCACATTAGGTTAAGTTTAAAGTGTAAGTGTTTTTTTTGTCCTAAAACAACGATTTTTTTCCTTGGGAAAAAAAAATCGCTGTTCTGTATTTTCGTAATTCTTGGGTTTTGAACTTCATAGTTCGATATTACATCATTCGACCTCCTGTGAGTTCAACGATGTAATATAGATCCTTCCAAACTACCACACCATTCTAAAGTTTTTTCAGTTTGTGTTCTTTCTTTCTCTGTTAATAATCTAATATCTTCTAAAACAATAATATGTGCATCTACTGCAGCACATTACTGTAATATACCTATTCTCCTCTTAAGATTTTTCATACTGCTCACATTTAAAGCTAATATTTTGAGCTTTTAAGAGCAGTTAGTATAATACATTTTTCCTTTTCTTTTCTTATTTTCTCTAAGCATTATTTTTTTGAATTTTCTTTCCTTTCTTTAACTCTTTTCAAAATTGAATTATTTTTTATTTCTTATTTTATGCCAGTCAGCTTCTTCCTCACTTGTCTCCTCTGTTTCTTTGTCCTTGTTACTTTCTTTAACTTCATTTACAACCTCTGCTAATCACATCTTTTTGTACATTTTCTTGTATAACACATTCTTCTATCTCTTCCTCCTGTATAACTTCATTTTCATTTTCTTACACATTAATTTCACATTCTAGCCATGAATGACCAATACTGTCACATTTTTGCACTTTAAATCATATTTGTTTGCATTATGCCCTGTTTTACCACATAAATAACATCTTTTTAAATCACATTCATTGATTAAATGATCATTTTTTCCACAAAAATAACAAGTCTTGGGCTGGCCGCTGTATTTCACAAAACCCCTATTACCATGAACATTAGTAATACTAGGTACATGCATAACATTATCATTTTCCATTTTCAGTATTACTCCACATTCCCATCCCCCAGTCCATCGTCCTCTTTCATCACGTATTTTTGTAGTGCCCATTACTTCTATACATATATTTAGCAAATGTTCTGTCAGTTCTTTTGCTTCAACTTCAGTTCTAAACTGGATCATTATTCTTTTTTTGTTTGTCTGTAAAGGATTGCACCACATATTCTGACCATGGATAAATGTTTTTCTTTTGTTCATATGCACCCAAAAAAATTTCCATTGTCTGCCCAAATATCAAGTCACAAAAATAAAATGTATTAATTAAAATAAATGGTCTCACCTGTTTTGCTTTGACACCAGAGGTGCTATGACAGAGTCCCAAACCTCATACCTGTCCAAACTTTCTTCTTTTTTACTGCTCACACATACTGCATGTTTCTTTTATTTATTCTTTCTTCTTTATCCCTTCTCCAACAGTTTAAGTATATGTTTTTGTCTCTGGAACTTTTTCTGGCATGGTCACTTCTTTTTCTTCTTCTATTTTTTCATTATGTCACTCTATGAAATTGCTGCTCCACTTTCTGGCCCACTTTGGTTTACCATTTTTTCCAAATAATCATCATGCAACCCCCCCCCCTGATTGGAGGGTTATAATTATGCATTTTTTCAGAAGTAACTGTCTCTCCTTCAATGTCCTCTGAAAATTTTCCTCTGAATCCATCTCTGTTTCAGCTACAATCTCACTGTTTTTCTGCAACCACATCATCAGAAAAAACTTCTAGTAGTGATTCTACCATTTCAACTACATTTTCAGCATCTTTCATTCCAGTTTCAGCAAAAGCTGAATCAGACATGCTTTCCCTGATTTCTCCAGGCTGCTTCTGTGCCTGGAACAGGAACAGCAAGTCTGTTTTGTCACATACAAATGTTTCCCCCTACTACCAGGAGTAGGGGAAGTTCCCCGATACCCTGGCTAAATTTCCCCTAGTAGGTATAAATACCACCTCAGGCCTCCCCTGAAAAGATGCTACTAGTTTAGTGGGGCTAACCCAGTCAACAAAAGGATCAATAAATAAATAAAAATTAAGGTTGAAAACTATCCCTCCAGTGTGTCTTATTTATTTGTTGATGTAGATTTCAGTCTCAGGTGCAGGAATTTGTAGAGCCACTGGTTTTAAGAAGTAGGAGGTCAAACAGGATTGGGTCTTTTATGGCTTGAAACATGAGACAGTGGGCACCTTGGAGGAACCAGTAAGCTACTGAGTATAAGGAGCTTTGTTCTAAGCAGTGGGAATAGATAAAGGTTGAAGGTCTGTAATTTTTTGGCGGGAAATCTCTGGGGCCTTTCCAGGAGAATGACAAGCTTGGATATGTAGATATAAAAGGTGGTACTGTAGTCTATGTTGGACCTGGATCTGATAATTGAAAAGTAGAATAACTTCTTTGGGTGTTGAAGATATTCCCCTGGAAGTTAACTGGGGCAGAAAAATATTTTCATGACTATGGTGGAAACATGATCAAAGGAGAGAGAGTAATAAGTACCCAGGTATCTTATTACTGTGTCTGTATGAAGAGCAGTATGATTCATAACACATGAAGTGACAACAACTTTATTTGTGAAAGTTACTATGTTTTTTTTTTTTCATTCAATTTGAGAATGTTTTGGTGCACTGGTATATGCATATTCAAGCCCTTACTGGAGTTGTTTAGTTTCAGGGGTTAAGCTGATAACAGTGTGCAGTTCATCAGTAAACTGTATTTATTGGATATTGACTTAGATGTCTGCAAAATAAAAGCCAAAGAGGAGATGATAACCCAACACCAGCCCCTCTGGTATCTAGTAGTTACAGTTTTGTATTCATAGAGGGTACCAGCAAGCTTCACAACTTCAGTTGCTGTTCAGTATCTAATTTGCAATCCAACAGACTATGTAGGGGTTGATGTTAAAATAGTCTAATTTTTCAATAACACCAACATGGGTGATAGAGATAAAAGCTTTATCCAGGTCTAGATAAGCAGTGTCCATGGACTGACTACTATTCACAGTCTCTCTAATCTTTTTAGAGAAGATTAGTAGGTTCAGGAAATAAGACATGACCTTCACAAAACCAAAACTGATAACTTAACTGATCTAGATTCCAGTGTCCAAAAAAAACTAGTTCTGCTATGACATATTCCATGGCTTGGTATTTAAGGGTGATGGTCCTATAATTACCTGGGTCTATAAATGGACTGCCTTTAAATAGGGAGTAATAGTGGCTTATTTTCCAGGCATTGGACACAAAATTATTGGATAAGCTTAGGCAGAATAGTTTTAAGCAAAGGGTTGGATAGTGCATACCTGCTATTGATGTGAATGCAACTTATTATGTTTGATCCCATGGAACTATTATTTTTAGACTTTTGGAAGGTTTCTAGAACTGGTTTCAAAGTGATTTCAGGGAAACTAGGACTATAATATAAGAATATGATAGGAGCAGTCATTGACTCTCCAAACAACTTAGCCATCCTGCAGGAAAGTTTGTCTCAAATAAATAACTGGTGTCAAAATCATGGTCTGAAACTAAATGCCAGAAAATGCATTATTGTATCCTTTGGGAAGTCATCTACCCCAGGAAACTAGCACATTGACAAACTGCCCCTAAGAGTTGACTCAGAGTTGTTCCATTGGGAACTTATGTGGACAGTGACTTTACTTTTGACCAACATGTGTCTATGTAAGAAAATCCTTCTACATTACACATCTTATAAACAAATGGATTACGTTTAAATCTAGGGATGTCATTGTCTCTCTTTACTTGGCTCTCATTAGGCCAGTCATTGAATATAATGCCCCCATTGGGAAGTATCTGTCCAGACACAAGCAACCACTGGAATGCCCACAGAGATTCCTTATTAAAAGCATACAAGGCCTAAACAACATGTCCTACATTACTGATGCATTTATTCAAAGCTCTGTCTCTATACTTTGTATCCTATAGACTACTAAGAGATCACCTGTCTTTGGCATACAAGGCATGCTCGGACCTATTACTGGTGGATTTGCTGCACATCAACAAGTCAAATGGCATCAGAAATACTCAGTCTAGGGATGTAATCCTACTTTGCAACATAAACAGAATAGTTTGGAGGGAGAGGTATATTTCGTATAGTTTACTGCTGATCTGGAACAGTCTCCCTATCCACGTTAAACAAAGTTCATTGCAGTCCATATTCAAGCATGACTTGGCTCTATGGATAGGAAGCAGAAAATTTAACCCAGGATGGTCCTCCTGTACTACTAATGGACAGAGATGGCTCCTAATGCTTTATACCATGCATGGGTCCTTTTAAATGATCTACAGTATGATCCCAGTTATTCTTATTAGGGGTAATATATAATTATACAATTATCAACCATGAGATGGATAAGGCCAGTCTATAACCAAATGGGATAGGCTATTTTGAGCACAAAAAACGGAAATTGGTTAGGCTTAAAATGGCCCACAAGGGCAGCTAGCCTGGTACTTACCTATGAACGTAAAAGATTTTTTCAAGGCTAGTGAGGGCAACAATGTGGTTTTGCTGGGATAAAGTTAGCACCAAAAATGCATTGGCTGTGCTCTGAGAATGGGACTTGTGGTATTATACGTGAGCTCACTACACTGTTGGACATTATACCTTTATTTTTCAACATAACAGAAGAAGCATATGTATTGATAAAAATATCTGTAGTCTATACATGATACTTGTTTTAGTAAACCCATTCAGCCTCTTTTAAAATTTCAGTCATCCATTGCTTCTCTATTAGTTAACACAAGCAGAATCTCATTCAAAGCAAAACATATGTATGTATATATATATATATATATATATATATATATATATATATATATATATATATATATATATATGCAGAAGTCTCTAGATCAACTTACAGAGCAACAAGTAAAACTTAGTTACATCTCATCAAAACATCTTGCATCTGAATGGGAGAACTGTGTATTTGCCCCCCACCCAGACCCATGTTAAAACCAATGCTGGAGTAGCAATGTAAGATGTATGCAGGAGAATGGTCAATACCCCCCCTTCCCTCACAGACCCATGGTAAAGCTGGTGTCAGTTTTATCAAGTCATGTGCAGGTCAATGAAAGGGCAGTTCAAATAGTTTGTATGTATACTGTCATTATATCTGTATTTTGCTGAGATGACAGAACAGGGAAAAAGTGGTGAGACATTCTTACCATCTACCTGTAGACGGATGGCTTTACCAGATGAGTAGGCATAAGAAGGGTCTTCCAGCTGCACTCGACAAAAGTAGCTATTTCTATCACTGTAACTGGTGCTCGGTATCTCAATTGATATATCATTCTTTTTCAGGTTCCCACTAAATCTGAAGCGAGCTCTCGTGTTTGACACAGCATTGGTGCAGGTGTAGCTTTCTGCATTTTCTTGGTATGGGAGAACACACTGGAAGATGAGCGCACCACGAAATGGATCTCCTGTCCTCCAGATAACTGTGACATTCCCCCTGTAATCATCAACAGGGTGGGTAAATGTGCAGGGAAGACGAGCAGACTTTCCTAACTGAACATTCACCACGGCTGGAACCTTTATGCTCCAATCATATCTACCAATTCCTATAATAAAATCAAAGCAAAGGAATATAAGACTTGTAATTGCCAAAATTCAGAGCAATGCAGATATATCATCTATATAACTTTGAGATACTGTGCTACTTAGTATTTATATGTCTGGATCAAACCCACAGGAAGCAGAGTTCTTTCTCATGTGATACAAGGGAACAGATACATCATCATTATCTGAGTACACAGGCTCATTAGTTCCATGATGTCACTGGATAATCTCCTGCTTATCAGAATAAAATCTACCTGAATAGTTTGATTATATAGCATTGGCTCATGGTTGTAAGTTAGTACTCCAACTGCATTTGTAATTCAATACATGAAGTTTTCAGATTAATGCTTCCTCTAAAGAACTGTGTATTAATAGTTTGAATATTTCGATACACTTCATGAGTTCTATTGAGTTCTGGTTATTGATTCTCTCTTTCCAGTAGTGCTGTTGAGTTAGAAGAGGAGGTTGAGGTATAGGATCATGCCAAGGATGGGGGGACTGGGGGATGGAAATAGGGTACATGTGATTTTCACTGCAGGCAGTGTGAAGGAGCAAAGTGGGATGAAGATCATTGGGGCATTTTCTTGAGAGTAGGGTTCAGAATTGCATATATCAAAGTCATATGAAGCTTAAATTTCATCTACAGAATTTAGTGACATTTCAGGTTTAGCATCTTCAAGACAAAATTCTGATATAATTCTAGAAGTTTTGTTTACAGTGTTTAGCAAATGGTTAACACAATAGTAAATAATATCTACCTTATGAAAATAGAGGATGGACATGAAACAGCATGTTACTGAATTTGTCGACTATGGAGACAATGAGTTGGGGAGAGTCTGGGAGGTCTTGTGCCTGTTGCCTGCTGGAACAAAATATTGCTTCCCCTCCCCCCAATATAGGACATAGCAAATATTGAAAATCTACTCAGAACGGTGGCATAGGGGGATGAAGCCCTGATTGTGGCTCAGGTGACCCAAGTTTAGTTAGCTGGAGTTGGCAGGGGAGTGGGCATGACCATCCTGGGGTAGGTAATGTGCCAGTGTGGGTGGATTATTCATCATGCTCTATGTAGGGTAAACAATTGCCAGGCTGAGCTTGTGAGATGGGCACTGCAGCATGATTGTCTTAGAGACTAGCACAGACATCAGCGAGAGGGCATACATTATTGCCTGTCTAGTGATGGATGTCGATAGTAATGTCATGCTGGAAGGGTAGGACTACCCTACTGTGAGCTGCAGTATAATGGCTCCTTACCTAGTGCAGTCCCACTTGGAGATGAATGGCAGAAAGAACCCAGATAGCCTTGATGTGAGAGGTCTGAGGCCTCTTTGTCTGCAGGGCTAACCCAAATGGGAGACCACCCCAAGATGGATGCTACCACAGTGTGCGACCCTCCAAGCTAGGCTTATGTGGGTTATGTCTTGCCAAGGAATAACAACCAGCTAGCTTACAAAGCTTCAGGGCATCTTCCATGGGCCCAAACCATTAGTCAGCATGAGTTGAAATGACTAAAATGAGAAGTTATGTACTTACCATAACGTTCCATGTTAGTTGTCTTCTCTCGCCTTCTTTCTTGCTTGATGGGTTCGGAGCCGATCCTCGGCTCCGACTCGGCACTTTGCTAAGCTCGAGAGTCACTTTACCAGCTCGAGGCAGCCCCATATCCCATGATGCAAGGCGGTAAGTACCCAGATCTCGTTTGTTGCCTATAGGCAATAACACCTAGCATAAAAAACTTCCCAAAAGGAAGAAAGAAGGCAGAGAAAAGCCTGAAGGATGGGTTAGGAAGACCAGAACTGTACGGTCTTAAGAAGCATTCTTCCATGTAGGGAGAAAAAGGTCTGTCCAGGCCAGGGGGAAGGAGGGAGGGTCGCAAGAAAGAAGGCTAGACAAGACAACTAACATGGAACGTTATGGTAAGTACATAACTTCTCAATGTTAAGTTGTCAATCTCGCCTTCATTCTTGCTTGATGGGACCGCGTCCCTAGCACCTCTATCCTGGGTGGCTCAATGGAACAGACTCTTGAGAACTGTAGAGCCAAAACTGGCTCTATCCCTGGAGGCCAAATCCAATTTGTAATGAGAAACAAAGGTATGAGGACTGGCCCAAGTGGCTGCTGCACAAATAGTGTCTAATGGAAGTCTAGCCTGAAAGGCTGTGGAAGTGGCTAAGCTTCTGGTTGAATGCGCTTTAGGTTTCGAGCACAGCTGTTTTCACCTGAGCTGATAGATTTCAGAGATGACAGAAGAAAGCCATCTAGATAAGGTCACTTTTGAGACAGGAAGGCCTTTTTTGTTATCAGCATAAGAAATAAAGAGCTGATCGGATTTCCTGAATTGTTTTGTTCTGTCCAAATAATATCTGAGTTGGCGGTGAACATCAAGATAATGTAACTTTTGTTCCGATCTGTTTGAGTAATTTGGGAAAAATACAGGAAGGTCAATAGACTGATTCAAATTACTCTTTGAGGCGACCTTAGGCAAAAAGGTCGGATTAGTTCTGAAGGATACCCTGTCTTTGTGGAAGACCAAATAAGGGGGACGGACAGAGAGAGCATGAAGTTCAGATACTCTCCTAGCTGACGTAATAGCAACCAGGAAGAGAGTTTTCCATGAAAGAAATTTCAGGGAACATGAAACAGCTGGCTCAAAGGGAGGAAAAATCAAGGATGTCAGCACTAAATTTAGGTCCCATTGAAGAGGAGGACTCCTGACTGGAGGTTTCAGGAGAAAAATTCCTTTTAAGGAGGCTCTACAAAGCCTGTGGGACATAATGTTGTAATCTGCGAACCCGACATGAAAGTTCGAGATAGCAGCCAACTGAACTTTGACCGTGGAAGAAGAAGAACCCGCGTGAAAGATTTCCGCTAAGAAATCCAAAACTGCTTGAACTGGAGCAGTAAAGGGATCAATATTTTTGGCTTTTGCCCAACAAGAAAAGCGTTTCCATTTGCTGGTATAAATCCTTCTAGTAGAGGATTTTAGTGAAGCTACTATGATGTCCCTAACAGGATTAGAGATCATAGGAAGCCTGGCTAAGGAAGGAAGTGGAGCAACCATGCTGTGAGGTTGAGAGAAGGGATAGACCGGTGCAGCTGACCCAATTGGTGAATCAGAAGGTCTGGTACTGGGTCCAGATGCCACGGCTGCACCAAAAGGTGACGATGGAGGAACGGAAACCAAATTTGTCGAGGCCAATAGGGAGCAATGAGAATCATTTTGGCTCTCAAAACGGTGGCTTTTTGGAGAACTTGCGGAATCAGTGGAAAGGGAGGAAAGGCATAAAGAAGTCCCTGGGGCCAATCCTGGGTTAGAGCGTCTTTGGGGGGATGGCCTGGCAGTGGAAGAGAGAAAAGAAGTCTGGGCATTTGCTGTTTTGGGGAGTAGCAAAAAGATCGCAACATGGGCGGCCCCATTCTAGAAAAATCTCTTCCACTATAGATTGTTTGAGAGACCACTCATGAGGCATGAGAATAGCTCTGCTCAATCTGTCCGCTAGAATGTTGGTTTTCCCAGGGATATGCGTTGCTACCAGAAACCGATGAGAGGAGATCACCCATTGCCAAAGTCTGAGAGCTTCTCGACACAAGGGGTAGGACTTGGTTCCGCCCTGTTTGTTGATATACCATACTACAGACATGTTGTCTGTGTGAACTGCAATTGTTCCCAAGGGAAGAAAGTCGCTGAGGGCTTGCAATGTTAAAAGCACTGCTCTCATCTCTAGGACATTTATGTGCAGGTGGTATTCGAACGGTTGCCACGTCCCATGAACCATCCTGCCCTGATAATGACCCCCCCCACCCGATCAGGGAGGCGTCCGTAGTGACAGTGGCTACCGGGGCCGGGGATACAAAGGGTCTGCCTAGGTGAATTTGGGGAGAAGTAATCCACCATGAAAGATGATTCTTGCAAATTTGTGTCACTAGGATTTGGTGACGCATTGGAAGTTGTTGGTAAGACCACTGAGTGAACAACATCCACTGAAGCAGACGCATGTAGAAGCGGGCCAGTGGAAGAAGGGTAATGGCCGCAGCCATGAGGCCCAACACCTTCAGAACCATTCTGGCTTGTACCTTTTTGCTGGCAAGGATGATCCTCACGTGACTTTGTATATCTAAGATTCTTTGGTCTGTGAGGGTTGCTGACATCTGAACAGTGTTTAAGTTTGCGCCTATGAAAGTAATAGACTGGCAGGGCAATAAGAAGGATTTTTCGTAGTTGATCGAAATTCCCAATTGAGTGCAGAGATTTAGTGTGTAATCCCTGGCTTGAAGAAGCTGATGCCTGGTGGTGGCTGAAAGGAGCCAGTCGTCGAGATACGGAAACACCTGGAATCCTTGATGTCTCAGGTGAGCCGTGACCACTGCCATGCATTTGGTGAACACTCTGGGGGCTGTAGTGAGACCAAAGGGCAGGGCTCTGAATTGAAAATGACTGGACCCTAGCCGAAAGCGGAGAAACCTTCTGGAGCATCTGTGAATTTTTATGTGATAGTACGCGTCCTGAAGATCTATTGAGCACATCCAGTTGTCCTTCTCTAGGAAGGGCAAAATTGACTGAAGTGTGACCATTCGAAATCTTGTCTTTCTCACAGACTTGTTGAGTCTGCTGAGATCCAATATTGGTCTCCAGTCTCCCGTCTTTTTGGGGACCAAAAAGAATCTTGAGTAGATTCCGGGCTCTGAATGGTCTGTTATAACTGGCTGAATGGCTCTTTTTTGTAGAAGCTTTAATACTTCTAACTTTGCAACTTCCCTTAGACCGGGTGGTACATCTGGAAGGGAACTTGTGTGAGAGAAGGGACTTTCCTCAAAAGGAATTTTGTAACCCTCGGATATAATCGACTGTACCCATCTGTCTTGAGTGAGGGAACGCCAGGCTTCTGGGTACAGCGATAGTCTTCCCCTGACTGCCTCCAAGGATGGACAGTCGGGCAACATCTCAGGGATGCTGGAAGGGCTTGTCAGAGAGAGGCTCTCTGCTTCCCTGGTTCTGTGGACCCCCTCTGCCTCTAGAGCGGCATCTGTTATTATTACCCCCTCTGCCTCTAGGGGTAAACTGACCACGTGTATCCGGCGTGACTCCTTGGGATTTGCGGAACCACATCTTTCCACCTTTCTGTCCTTTAGGGTAAGGTCTAGAAGGGGTGGAAAAACGGACCCCTACGGCAGAAAGAGTCTTGCCGTCCTGTTCACACCTGGTCAATGTATCCTTCACTTGAGGGCCAAACAAAGCTGACCCATCAAAGGGAGAGTTTGTGAAGGACACCTTAAAGGGATCTGCAAAATTACAGAGCCGCATCCAGGATTGACGTCTAAGAGCCACCCCTGTACCTGTGGCTCTACTCGCTCCATCTGCTGCATATGATATCAGTCGCATGGAGGAGTTAGCTATAGAATTAAGGATTCCTAGCTGAGAAGCAATTTTCTCTTGAGCCCCTGCAGCCGTAGGATCCTGTACTACTTCACCTAGCTCCTTAAGGATGTCCCTTTGGAGTCTGGTGAAGTGACATAAGTAGTTCAGCGAGCGCATAGCAAAGGTTGCTGAAGAGAACATCCGCTTACCATACCTATCCATAGTCCTGGAATCCTTATTAGGAGGATGGACAGGTACAGAAGGATCTGCAAGTTCCTTCTTAGTGGCAGCCGCCACCACCATGGCATCAACAGGGACACCTTTCGTAAGGAATTGCTTTTCCGAAGGGGCAGTAATAAATTTAGACGGCCTCCTAGGAACTGGCTCTACAGAGTCAGGAGCAGCCCAAGCCTTTCGAGCAATAACTTCCATAAGGGGGTCGAAAGGCGGAGAAACCCAGGAGGTGGAGGGCCGAGATCCAAACGCCTCTAGGTATACCGACTCATCCTCAGAGGGATTTGTGGAGGGCCAGTTCCCCTCTGTTTTAGGAGTTCTAGGATGTCTGAAAAGGAGACATCCTCAGAGGGGGATCTTGGGGATCCCTCCGACTCATCTAAGTCGGTATCTGAAGTGATAGACTCAGGGGAGTCTAGGTGTTTCCTCTTACAAGTCCTCTTGCGCGGAGGATCTCCTGACTGATCAGGAGAATCCTCGGAAGAGGGGGCTATTCCCAGTGGGGAAACCTGAGGCGGAGGATCTCTGGGTCCGGGAGCAAGAGAGATGGCAGAGATATCGACAGGCACTGTAGAGGGAGGAGCTAAGGGAATAGACTGCTGGCTGAGCCCAGTGGCCAGCACACTCTTCATCACCTCGAAGGCCCCCCTCCCAGGGAGGTCCGAGAGAACCCGTTCCGAAGAAACTGGGACTCCAGGGCCCACTGAAAGGGAAGGCTCCGAGGCAGATGTCGGAGCCGAGCTCACCAAGGCCGAGGCTCCAAGGGGAAGAGCAGGGTCGGACAAGGGTCCGATGCCACTCACCCCCTCGGAGGAGACCAGGGAAGCCCGACTACCGAATCCCTCTAAGGAAGGTCTCGAAGAGGAGATAAGAGTAGATGCCGAGGGAGCAGAAGGGGGGGTATCCGCCCCTCAGCCATAGCAGAAACTATCCCCGAAGACTCCAGCTCCAAACTCTGAGGTAGAGTCGAAGGAGCAACTTCAAGAGGGTGTGGACTAATAGTCGTCTGTTGAGACGGACTATGCAGCATCTGGGCCAGTGCCTGTGATTTCAATAATCTACTGACCACCCTCTCTAAATCATGGTCTGAAAGCCTGGATGACCTAGATGATCGGCTCCGATGGCTCCGTTCCGAGAGGAGAGGTGAGGCCGGAGCCGAGAGTATCGGTTCCAAGGAAGGGGACCTGGACCCCTTCCTCGAAGGAACCATCGGAGCCGAAGAAACTATAGATGCAGACGGAGCCGAGGACTTTTCGGCTCCGAAAGAAAGTCTCGATGCATCGGCTCCAGCCGGAGCCGATACAGACATAACAGTAACGGTGTCGGCGCCGGTCAGTCATACTGAAACTGGCAGTTAAGCCAGAACCAGGATTGCCATACCCCTTTGTAGGGTGGATAATACCCTACACACCTGCAGAGTTTCAGCCTCCTAGCTTTTTCCCTCTTGGAGAAAAACAACTTTCCAGGGGTATTTTTTCTCTATGCAGAAATATGCTTGAAATGCAAAAAGAAAGCTAAAAACAATAAACGGTCATACTGAAACTGGCAGTTAAGCCAGAACCAGGATTGTCCTACCCCTTTGTAGGGTGGATAATACTCTATCACTTATAAATGTGCACATCAATTTTTTTTACCTTTGTGGTAAATGAAAAGTCATGTACTTGCCATAACTAACTATCTGCATTGTCCATTTTCATTCTTCCCCAACGCATGAGTTCAGAACTTAACCTCAGATCTGACTCAGCTGCATATTGCAGACTTCAGATCCAGCTCTCAAGCTCCTCCCTCTACCCATAATGCTCTATTCCATCCCCATTGCCTCAGATTGAGTTTGTTGCCATATATCCCTATAGTTAGATAGACACAGGTATAGTTTGATAAAAAAGGCAGGGCTCAAACCCAGAACTGTATGTAGGGTTGCCAGGTTTCTTTGTGGCTAAAACCGGACTAAGGTCACACCCCTCTCATCACCCATAACTCCACCTATTCCCACCCCCTCCCCATCCACTCTCCCCCCATTTTGTGACATCATCGTGACATCAGCTATGGGAACACCCTCTTTCTGTTCCAGATGCCTGCTTTCAGCCGATTTACTATGCTTTTCTGTAAAAAAGCATAGTAAATTAGCCAATTTAACAAACACTGATAGTCTGTTTCCTTTTGTGAAACAGAATACTGGAGTTTGTACAGTGTTTTCCTGACTACCAGAGAATTGATTTTATTTGTGGATAGTCCAGAAAAAAAACGGATAGGTGGCAAGAGGGATGATTTACAATTTCCCACCTGCTGGTCAAAGTTATGCTTAAATAGGGCCTAGGGATAGACTCTGCTTCACATGGATGGGAAGCTTGTTTGAGTGCATGGGGACCCTCTGAGACACATTTGTGTCTCATCAACATAGCCTATTTATATCACAAACAAAATAAATCCTTGGATCTAATGGTTCTGATACTGTTAGTTTTGTGCATGTCCACTCCACAGGGCTGTTCTTTTTTATGTCTTGGATATAAAAATGTATGCAAAAATGTACGCAAGCTAAACAACACTTCAGTCTGCACTTTGCTGTATACTAAAAAGCAAATTGTGTCAGTCACAGTGGAACAAAACCCGGACTTCACACGTGTTTGATTTTGAATGAAATTTGTAATGAGCTTCCCATGGTTAATACTTAAAAGTGATTAACAGAGAAAAAACTAAATTCTGGAATTGTAAAAGAGCAAGAGGCAGCTTTCACAATGCTCAGCCACACTGAATTAAGTACAGACACTGGGCTGTAAGAATAATGGTGCAACTCTGCAACACAATATACAACAGCATCCATTTAAACTTACAAATACATTGGAAAACATTGTGTTTGTGTGCCTACCTGGTGCTTTATAATGTTCAGACATCACTCAGCAACTCATTACTTGAGTACTGTGCTTAAATGAATGCCAGATCTAAACTGCTGGCCTGTCTCTTACCACTACTGACAGTATAAACTTACAAAATGAAACTCTCTCCTATTATTCAAAGGCATTCCAACAAATAAAGAAAGATTAGCGGCAAATACATTAAATGCTGGCAGAGTGTTTCAATAACATTAATAAATCCAAATGAGAAATGCTTGTTCTATAATAAACAGCTTGATCACCTTGGCTACTAGAAAGCATAAGTGACTTGCTCCATCAACCCTCTCCCCAGACCCACCCCCAACACACACACACAAACTTCTAAGTTTCTCGACTCACCTGTAAAACAAGCAATACGTTCAACATTCACTATATGATAAAAAACAATTTAGATGAGCATTGGAAGCCAAAGCATCTTTTACAGTGCTCCAAATAAACATCCCCATACCTAAACACTTGCATCACAGCTCTAAATCAAACTAATCCAGGGCAAATATCAACAAAATCAGGGGCAAATCCAGTAATAATCAGGGAAATCGGGAATACTTATTTGTACAATTAACTTAAAATGAAAAAATAAGAGCATGGTAATTAATCTACATTTACTGAAGAAAAAGGTCTGTAACCATTGTCATTATTCATTAAGGAAGATTTACCAGCTTTTCTTCAAATGTCATCAGCTTTAGAAGGGATTGACAGTGAGATTTTCAGATAAAAATCAGGGACAGTTGAGGGGTATGACTTATATGATCAAACCCACTTGCATACCACCTTCAAAATAAAATCGTTCTCAACTAACGAAGTGGCTAAAAATTAGGAGCCTCTAAATAAAATAAAAAATAAACTTAAATTATAAGTGTCTGGGATGTCAACCATTCTTCCCAGATCCTGTCTCAAACTGCTAATATAACTTATATAAGGGAGTACTGTACTTACTTCACATATCAAAAGCAATTCCGTTTTACTTGTACTTTGCATGCCACCAGTTAACAAGCACAAATACATCAAAATTAAGTTTATGGCTCCAAAGTCAAAGACACACACCCTCACCACTGAAAATAACCACTCAAGAAGCTAGCACAACAGTAGGGCTTGCTGTGAATTCAACTTTTAACAGTACACCAGGTCCACAACTGGGGTTCAAAACCGTTCAATCACCACGATTTAGTCGTGGAAACAAACATCAGGGGAGGGGAGTGACACAAGAAAATCAAACTGACAGATAAAGTTGTAAATCACGCAAGTAACAATACTCTGGACTCAACAAAGTTGTCTGAAGCAAGACACTACCTGCATGAAGATTAAAGTAAAACAGGGTAAGATAATAAAATGTTAGCACTTCCTTACTGACAAGTAGCAGCTTGACCCCTGGGCCGCTTTCTCTCCGTTCTCTTTCCACATCTTGGAGCGCTCAACGGCGGCTTTATCTTCAGCATTTACTGTGCACAGTTCACCTTTGACCTGGCGTTACATTTCAATTTAGGGCTGTTCTTTTTTACGTCTTGAAAATGTACGCAAGCTAAATAATACTGCAGTCTGCACCCTGCTGTATACTAAAAACAAATTGTGGCAGTCACAATGGCACAAAACCTGGACTTCACACATGTCCAGTTTTGAATTAATTTTGTAACCGGACAATTTGTTAGAAAACCGGACAGTCTGGTCAAAAAACGGAAGCTGGCAACCCTATTTTCCAAATACAGAATAGTTATTTCGAGAAAAATGGATGTGGGATGGATGGATGGGAGGGAAGTTGAGGAAGAATGAAAATGGACAGCACAGGTGCTTAGTTATGGTAAGTGCATAACTTTTAAATCTGATGTCCTTTTCATTTTTCCTCAATGTATGAGACAGAGTCCCCAGATACATTGATCCTGGGTGGTCCTCATGGAAGGCATACCTCACAACTGTACAGATTTTTGCAGAATCCAGATTTTTGCCTTCTATTTTTGGTCTCTTTTTCATAAAATCAGGGTTTTCTGGCAAATTTTTGGAAAGTCATTAAAGACTGAAGACCGAAAATAATGGCAGACTTTTGAGTTTCAGACTTCAAACCCTTCAGAAAAATCATGCTAAAGCAAAACCTGTTATTCTATCAAAAAACTGACCCTATTTTTGGGCCTTTGACCTCCATTATTTATGGTATTGTCCAGATTTCTTGCTGTAAGAGGGTGAGAGGTATGATGGAAGGGTATTCTGGAGCACCACTAAACCAAAGACGGCTCTGTTTCTAGAAATAATATCCAATTTGTAATGAGAAACAAAAGTATGAGCATTGGACTATGTAGCTGCCGAGCAAATAACATCAACAGATGTTCTTGACCAAAAAGCAGATGTAGCCATGGAGCTCGTTGAATGAGCTTTCAAAGGTTTAGATAACGTCATGCCTTTCTGAGAATAAATCAAAGAAATACAGTCTGATATCCATTTGGGTAAAGTAACTTTAGAGACTGGACAACCCAGGTGTTTTAGTGAAAAAGAAACAAAAAGTTGATCTGATTTTCTAATTTGTTTTGTCCTGTGAAGATAAAAACTTAGTTGTCTCTGCACGTCAAGGAAATGCAGCATGTACCCTCCTTTATTCAAAATATTTGGAAAGAAAACTGGTAGGTGAATGGATTGGTTAATATTATTTTCAGAAGCCAGTTTATAGGTTCATAGGTTGGTACTAGGCTATCGGCCCTAGGGCCTATACAAACCTAGCCATAAGAATTCCCTGGATATTTCTTCCCACAATATTTACTTGCCTGGACCCCTGTCTAGCAGGGTGACTGACATGATCCCCGGGGTGAATTTCCTATCTTCCATCCAATTGTCAAGTTCCTTTTGAAGAGGGCCAAGGAGGTGCTCTGCTTGACATGTATGGGCAGTCTATTCCAGAGTATGAGGAGTCTCTGGGTCAGGAACCTATCTCTCCAGCATGTTTTGTTTATTGTGATGACAAGGTTTAGATCCCTGGAGCGTGTGGCTCTGAGGGATTGGGATTTCTTTAAGTAGGTAAAAAAGAAGGGTTAGCCCATAAGGAAACCCTATGCTTATGAAAAATGATGTAAGGAATTTTTGAAGAAAGAGCATGGAGTTCAGATATTCTCTTTGCAGAAGTAATGGCTACTAAGAAAATTGTTTCCAAGACAGGAACTTCAAATCAGATTTAGTTGAAGGTTCAAAGGGCTTCTGCGTTAGACCTTGTAGCACAACTGTCAGATCCCAAGGTGGTGAGGGATCCTTTATCAGAGGTCTTAGAAGAAAAATACCTTTCTGGGAAGCTTTATATAATTTATTGTTCCCTGTATGAAAAGTGTAAATTGCTGCTAGTTGAAGTTTAATTGCAGAGAAACTATCTCTTTCTTCAAAAAGAGTTGTCAAAAACTGGAGAGACTCAGAGATTGGGGCAGAGAAAGGGTCAATTTCCTTATTTAAAGCTGAAAGGGAGAATCTTTTCCATTTGCTGTTGTAAACTTTTTGGTAGATTATTTTCGAGAAACTAAAATAATGTCACATACAGGGGAAGAAAGTCTGGGCTGTCTATTACTGGAAGTGGAGAAATCATGTGGTTAGTTTGAGGGCCCAAGTGGTGGGATGTTGGATCCCTGATGGGTGAGAAATGAGCTCCAGAGCTGGCTCCCGTATCCATGGAGGATAACAAAGGTGAGATGGCAGGAAGCTGAACCATACTTTCCGAGGCCAGAAAGGGACAATGAGAATTACTGAGCTCTTCAGCTGACTTGCTTTCTGTAAAAATATGGGGATCAAGGGAAGAGGAGGGTAAGAATAAAGGAGAACTGAGGGAAAAGCATGTACTAGAACATCTCTCAGTGACTCCCCCTGATGGGGATAACAGCAAAGTCCCTGCTGCCCTTGTTGTTGAGGGGAGATGAGAATACTTCACACAAGGATGAGTCCAAAGACAGAAGATCATCTCCACCACAGAGACTGATTGAGAGACCACTTGTGAGGCATCAGAATGGATCTGCTTAGTTTGTCTGCTAACACATTATTTTCCCTGGAATGTGCATTACAATTAGAAAGCAGTTTGATGAGATCACAAATTACCATAGTCTCATGACCTCTCTGCAAAGGGGATAAGATTGAGTTCCTCCTTGTTTGTTGATGTACCACACTACAGACATGTTGGTCTGAATTGCAATAGTCCCTAAGGGGAGAACATCTTGAAATGCCTGTAGCACTAACAGGACTACTCTCATCTCTAGGACATTGATATGCAACTTTGTCTCTTGAGGGGAAAACATGCCTTGGACGGTCATTCCCAAGAAATGTCTCCTCCCCACCTTAGTTTAGATGCGTCCATGGTCACTGTGGCCATCAGAGTTGGTAAAAAAACGGTCTGCCTAGATGAAGATCATCTGATTGCATCCAGCAGTGGATGTGTTGTTTGCAAACTGAAATGAGCAGACTGTAAAGGACAGGGGTTGATACAGAATGGACCACTGTACAGCTAGAGTCCATTGGAGAACCTGCATAAAGCAACATGTTAAAGGAAGTAACACTATAGCTGCTGCCATGGAACCTACTGACTGAAGTACTGACCTAGGTGGAAGAGATGGATGGGCCAGGAGAAGATGAACCTGGCTTCTGATAGTGAAAATATGATGAGGAGGTAGAGATGCTACTTGTGTTGTCATATCTAGAAGTGAACTAATGAACTCCAGGCTTTGGATTGGTGTTAGGTTTGACTTAGCATGATTTATTGTTATACACAATTATTTGAAACTCTGGAGCAAATAGTACCTGGCATGCAGAAGCAGATGCTTGGAAGGGGTGGTGAGGAACCAGTCATCTAGATATGGAAACACCTGGAATCTTTTTAGTCTCAAATGAGTTGCCACTACTGCCATGCATTTGGTAAACACCCTGGGGTTTATGGTGAATCCAGGGGGCAGAGCTCTGAATTGGTAATGAATGGTTGCCAGTCAAAAGTGTAAATGTCTTCAGGATCATCTGTTTATTTTGATATGATAGTATGGATCTTGAAGCTCTATAGTGCACATCCAATCATTCTTGTGAAGAAAGGGTAGGATGGACTGAACAGTGACAATTTGGAACTTTGATTTCCTTATATACTGATTCAGATTGCTTGGATCCAAAATGGGTCTGAGGGCACCTGTTTACTATGGCAATATAAAGAAGTGTGAATAAGTTCCAAATCCTATTTGGTATGGCTGGACCTTTTCAGATGACTCTTTTGTATAGCAGCTTTTGGATTTCTTTTGCTGTTGCCTTTCTTTGACAGGGTGGAATGTCAGGAAGTTTCATCCTTTAACAAGATGGAATAAGGAAAAATGGTATGCAATAACTCCTGGATATCATTCGTAGTACCCATGTGTCTTGTGTTATATTTGCCCAGGCATCTGGGTGCAAAGACAATCAGCTCCCGACTGCCTCCAGAGTTAGACAGCCGAGCAGCACTTCAGGAACATTGAAAGGAACTGTATGAAAAAGAATCTCTGAAGCCCTCATTCTGCGGACCATCTCTGCCTCTAGGGCAATGTCTACCATTAACATTTCCTCCTCTGCCACTGGAGGAATTATCACTGCACAAATCTTGGAAAGGTTCCTGAGATTTTCAGAACCACATCTTCTTACCACCTCTCTGATTCCTAGAAAAAGTTCATTGAGGCATCAAAAACTTGATTTCCATGACAGAAAGCGTTTCTATCTTGATTGCTGCAGGTAAGCATATATTTTACTGATGGTCCAAACAAGGAAGGGCCATTGCATGGGGCATTGATAAAGGACATCTTAGGCTCCATAAAGCTGCATCCAAGCATGTCTCCTTATGGAAATCCCTGAACCGGCTGCTCTTGACGTACTTTCAGTTGTGTGATATATCAACCTCACCAAAGCGTCTGATATGAATAAGAGTGTGACAAGTTGCGAGAATGTTCTTTTGAAGTCCTCAGCAGACATGGACTCAGCGAGCATTTGAAAGCTCTTTGGTCAATTCTCTCTGAAGTCTTGTAAACATACCTCTCAACCTGGAATCATCAAAAATCTGGATAAAGGCCAGTGAAAAGTAGGTACCACTGGCCAAAAATCTGCACACGGATTAACATAAAATTTCTATAAATAATTATGTAACTCCACCCAGTCCAATGGAATTGTGGGGTACCAACATTTAAAACACAAACTGAAGAACAAACAAAATATTAAACAACACAAAATATAACCAGAATAATAGTCTTTCATTTATATTAACATTTGAACTTGTATCAAAATTTGAACTTGTATGCAACTGAAATACAATTTTTTTTATAAAAATAAAATTAAATGCTACACTAATATTAAACAGCACCACTAAATGTAATAAAATTACAAAATATTAACTAATTAGCCAGCATCCATCTCCCTGTCTAGCACTAAAAAACATTTTACATAATTATGCTCCAGTCGGTAAGTGCAATCCAGTCACCGAACACTCCTGTCTACAAACCTAGCAAGTCTGCAGGGCATTATCTGTACTCATACAAGGTTGCTAAGGCCTGGAACCCCTTACCATCAGGTCTACACCCCCTCTCTTCTTTCCTCTCTGAAAGACTTCCTAGTTTCAAGCTTGATTTTGCTCCTCACATAATCTGCCAGATAACAGTACCCATTTTGGAGATGAACTCCTTTTCAGGCTTGGCTTACTCCTGCAAGATTTTCCAAATCTCCTACAGTCACACACAATTTTAAACTGTTTAGTGTAAAGAAAACCAGCTACATAACCAATTGGTGGCACCAATAATTTAAAAAAGAGGACCCACATGTTTCAGCTGCCTTTTTTCAGAAAAAAATAACGGTGACACTTAGGGTTGCCACCCTTTCAAATGCTCCATAGTGGAACATTTTTTGTAGAAATGTGAGATTTTGCAGGACAAAACATACCCATAGCCAGAGCAAAGGACACAACATCATTTTTTTTTTTTTGCAAAATAAAAGCTTATTCTTGTAGCATTTGAGTTGCTTATGCTATTTCTTATTAACATTTAGGTGACTAAAATAGACAATAATTGTTCTATGCAAGTATTAAAGAAAATTTAAGACATACTTTTTGTCCTAAAATATCAGGACATTTGCCATTTTCTAGTACTTTTTTTTTTTTTGAAGGTGTCAACTGCCCAAAGAGGGACAGGTGGTAACCCTAGAGACACTGAGGTATACCATTCATCAACATTTAGAGATTTTATATTGTAACTTGTTTTTCTGAGTAGCATTCCACAAACTCACTGAAAGTGTGAGGAGTAATATGCCATGCAGTAAGCAGACTTTAAGCTAGTTAACTACCCAGAGTTTTGACTGGACATACTATTCAAGAATGTTTATACCTATTTTCGAAGTCTGTATACAATTACAAATGGCTCGCTGTCTAAATCGCATTAGTTGACAGGTACACTTCCCAACTCAACGAAGTTGATATCCTTTCTTAGTCCTTCTTTTTTATCCTTCCTACATACATCTGTCTCCCACTAACTATTCCACATTTCCTGCTAGCCCCGTCAATACATACGTCTTCACCAACCATGCATTAATAAAGTATCCTTAATATATGTCACACCAAGTATGATGGCATCCGTATGTGCCACATGGCTACCCATTTATGTTTTTGCAATAAAAAGGGCATTTATACCATACTGCACATGTTCTTATCAACTCATTAGAGTTAAGGCACAATGCTAGTAACCAACACTTATGAGCATACAGGAATGAGACTGAACTGCAACACAACATTATAAGAAAAATCAGCACAGCATTTCAAAGTTTATTACTGGATAACAATCAGTTAAAAAAACAACAAAAGCAACGATGCTTTCTTTCAAATGAAGATAGATGAATGACTTCACAAAGAAAGACTGGTGGTGGTTCTGTCTCTGAAATAAATACTCCCCGGCATACCCCTCAACCTCTTAGAGCAAAAACTCTGGACAAAGACATCAATAATGGGGGATAAAGGCCCAAAACTTGCAACAGTTTTTAAACATTGCTCTTAGAAACTTAGAAAATTGATAGAACAACAGGTTTTGCAATATCTGTCATTATTTTCTGACTTCAACCCTCAATGATTTGCCAATGATTTTCCAGACAACCAACATTTTATGAGAGCCCAAAAATGAGGCACAAAATCTGGAAATTCTGAGAAAATCTGTGCAGTTGAGAGGTATGTGCCCAACCCATTTCCACTGTAACCCTCAGCAAAATAACAATCAGTTTATACACTACATGGCTAGATGGGACTAGAGAATGAATGATACAACTGCATCACATCACCTGGCTAAAAAAAAAAAAAAAAGGTAGCTTCTGTCTCGTGACAGATTCCATTACAGCTACACTCGGGTTACGTATTCCATTACGACAAAAGAGATGTCATCAATGTCACTTTTATACCACCCATAGGTTTGATTAAGTTGTCATCATTTACTTAGCCATTGAATGGAAATCATTTAACTACACAGAAATGGTGTGTTTTTATGAAATGTGTGGGTCACCAAAAGTTACAAAAACAACTTAAATTAAAAGACCTGCTGTACAGGTAACAAGGGTACATCTTTACTTTCACTTCAGTGTAGCAGAAACCCTCACACCTGACATGAACACACACGGTATATGCTCAAGTGGCGTGGTAAAATACGTGACTGAAGATGCTCACCGAACTTCCATGGACTCCAAAGGGAGCACTTTAACAGACCTCCATAAAGCACAAAAATTTAAATTACTCACTGTTGTCTGTGGATGGCTGTCCAGAAAAATCTGCTCCACATAGTAAAACTGGATGTATTAATGCTTAACAGTAAACCATCATGTAACATACATCACACATTCACTCCACTTAAATTGCCCCTCTTATTCAACTATAATTACATGATAAGCAATTTACCACTAACCTTTTAAGAAACCAGCTAATACAAAAGGATGTTTGGAGTTTACCAATTTGTTACTACTCAAAATAATATAAATTAAAAGACCAAAATTGTAGGCTGATCAGTTATAGTCCTTGGACCAGATTTAATAAGGCCTACACTAAGTGTACATGATATGTATTCATTAAAATTCTTATCACATTTTTTGTACTTTCTAGTCACTCCGAAAGATTACACTAAGTGTACATGTTGTCTACACTTTATGGTAAATTTTACAAATCCTTGTCAATATTTAAAGCTGCAAGAATATCAGTAGGAAAATTAAAAGTAGCAGGAACAAGGTGTGCATTATGTCTGCTTAGTCTATTCCTTAGTGTACACTTAGTGTAGACTTTATTGAAATTGGCCCCTTAGCTGCTAATAGCAAAGTTATTTTAAACCTGGCAGTTGCAGCTATGAAAGAGCAACCAAGAAACCTAGGAAATTTAGTTACATCACAAGCTTTAATTTCTACAGTAGGGCAAAAGTCTCATGTAAGAACTAAACTTCCAAGGGAGGTGTGCAAACTTTTGACCACCTACAGAAGCCTAGTTTTGCTCACTGTATGACATAGCTGTGTCAGTGAATTGTTATAGTTGTTAGTATTTGCTGTCAAGATTCTCTGTATCTGTTGCTTAGCTCCCCACACGCATGAGTATTTAAAACAGACAATAATGAAAAACTATAAATAAAAAAGAAACATGATTTGAAGGGGCCATTTGGAAATTTGTGGCACCCCATTATTTTGCTTTCAAAACCTGGAAATACTGAGAAATTCATTATGGTTGAGAGGTATGGTAGTAAAATGTGCTACGTAGTTTAGTGACCTCAGGGCAAAGGTTGCTGAGGCAAAGACTCACTTATCAAATCTGTCCAATGCTGTAGGCTCCTTGTTTGGAAGATGGACAGAAGGGGTCTGTTTTTCTAGCTCTTTCTTGGTGGCTACTGCCACCACCATAGCATCGACTGGGACTCCTTTGTGCCAGTGGATTCTATCTGCTGGCAGGGCTATAAATTTGTGGGTCTTTTGGGAATGGGTTTGATGGTATCCAGTTCCTTCCAAGCCCATTGGAAAACCAAATTAATAAGTTCATCCACCGGGGGGGGGGGGTAACCCAAGATGTAGACAGGTCAAAACCAGAACCAAAAGTCTCCAAAAATACAGATTCTTCTGTTGAAGGGTTTTGGAAAGATCAGCCAATGTTTTGTTTTAGGATTTCTAAAATATCTGCAAAGGAGATGTCACCCGGTGATGTCCTAGAGAACCCCTCTTCTTCATCAGAATTGGTATCCTCCATGAGAGACTCCATGGAGGAGTCAATGTATCTCCTTTTGCAGATTTTCTTCCAGTGCACCTCCAACATGGGGTGTTCAGGTGAAGTGTTGGAAAAGACGTGAAGTTCCTCCACTGTAATTGGTTGGAGACTTATTGGAGCTAGCTGTCCCTGTGGAATTGGCTTGACTGACTCAGAGCATGGAACAACCAGAGAAAAGGGGCAGGATCTGAAATATGTGAAGGTATTTCTCTTTGGAGAGAAAAAGCCCTTTCCACCAACTCCAAAGCTGATGGGCCCAGAGAGGTTTGATCCACCTTCTTGGAGATGAAACTCCCAATGATCTTAGGTCTAAACCTCCCTAGGATCAGTGCTTTGGAGGTGGAACCAGATCTGAACTGTCCATGTCTGAGGCATCAAGTGGATGGTATGGATCCAACAAAATTAGAGCCAAACCTATCCCTTTGGATCCAACACTGACACTTCAGCTAAGAGACCTTTCCTGATCTGAAACCACTGAATGGATTAGAGAAGAAGATAAGATGTTTTTTGACATGAGCTTTGAGAAATTTTCACATCATTTTATCCACATCTGCTTCTGATAAGCTTCGGGAGGACCTAGAGGAAGTAGTGATGAGGGCCTTGAATGCATCTTTGGAGTCTGAAGCAATTGAGAAGGCAGAGTGAGAAAAAATAGAAGTTATGTTCTTACCATAACGTTCCATGTTAGTTGTCTTCTTCTTGCCTTCTTCTTGCTGGATGGGGTTCGGAGCCAACCTCGGCTCCGACTCGGCCACTCTAAAAGCTCGAGAGTTGGTTCCACCGGCTCGAGGCTCCCCCTATATCCCACAATGCTAGGCGTGAGTTACCTCAGATCTCGTTTGTAAGCTAGGCACTGCCTATAATAGTAGTAAAATAACTAGTAACAAAGTCCACCTCTATAAACAAGGGAGAAGGGTGACCTACATCCTGATCCAGGAAATATGTACAGCAGAGCATATACCTAAGTAAAGAGGTGGTAGAAAGAGAGGTCACAATCAAAACTCCACTAGGTCTGTCCAGGCCAAGGGGAAGGAGGGTGGGACGCAAGAAGAAGGCGAGAAGAAGACAACTAACATGGAACGTTATGGTAAGAACATAACTTCTATATGTTAAGTTGTCTATCTCGCCTTCATTCTTGCTGGATGGAACCGCGTCCCTAGCACCTTGTCCCGGGTGGCCTAACGGAACAGACTCTTGAGAACAGTGGAACCAAAGTTAGCTCTATGTCTAGAGGCTAAATCCAACTTATAATGAGAAATGAAAGTGTGAGGAGTAGCCCAAGTAGCAGCTGCACAAATGGTGTCAATAGGCAGTCTATCTTGGAAGGCTATAGAAGTAGCCAAGGCTCTGGTAGAATGGGCTTTAGGTTTGCTAGGCATATTTTGGTGTCTAATTTCATACACAAGGGAAATCAGGGATGTTAGCCATCTGGATAATGATACCTTTGAAACTGAAAGTCCCTTTCTGCCTTCTGCATAAGAGACGAACAGCTGGTCAGATTTTCTGAATTGTTTTGTTCTATCCAAATAGTACCTTAACTGACGATGAACATCTAGCCAATGTAATCTTTGTTCAGATCTGTTAGAATATTCTGGAAAAAACACCGGGAGGTCAATGCTTTGATTTAGGTTAGTCGTGGAGGCTATTTTAGGTAAAAAGGACGGGTTGGTTCGTAAGGATACTCTGTCCTTATGGAACAACAGATAAGGAGGTCGACAGCTGAGTGCATGAAGTTCTGAAACTCTTCTAGCTGAAGTAATAGCTACTAGAAAGAGAGTCTTCCATGACAGTAATTTTAAGGAACAGGAGGATGCAGGTTCGAAAGGGGAGAGAATTAAAGAACTGAGAACTAAATTTAGGTCCCAAGGAGGAGGAGGATTTCTTACCAGAGGTCTGAGTAGAAAAACTCCCTTCAAAAAGGCTTTGCAAAGCTTGTGGGACATGATGGCAGAATCTGAAATGCCCACATGAAAATTAGAAATAGCTGCCAATTGAACTTTAAGAGTAGAAGGAGATGAACCTGCATGGAAGAGTTCAGCTAGAAAATCAAGGACCATTTGGATGGAAGCAGTGAAAGGATCTATTTCCCTTCCTTGAGCCCAATAGGCGAAACGTTTCCACTTACTCAAATAAATCTTTCGAGTGGAAGATTTATGGGAAGCTATCAAAATATCTCGAACAGAGTGAGATATTTGAGGAAGCCTGGCTAAAGTTGGAATTGGAGAAACCAAGCAGTGAGGTTCAGAGAGGGAAGGGAGCGATGAAACTGACCCGACTGATGGATCAAAAGATCTGGAACTAGGTCCAGATGCCAAGGTCACTCCAACAGAAACTGATGTAGAAAGGGGAACCAAACCTGTCGAGGCCAGTAAGGAGCAATGAGGATCAAGGAGGCCTTCTGAGCGATAGCTATCTGTATTACTTGAGAGATTAGTGGGAAGGGAGGAAATGCATACAGAAGTCCCCGGGGCCAAACTTGGACTAGAGCGTCTCTGCTGGGTTGGCCTGGTAGCGGGAATAGGGTGAAATAATCTCTGCACTTGCTGTTTTGGGGAGTAGCAAAAAGATCGCAGCAAGGCTGACCCCACTTGAGAAAAATTTCTCTCACTACAGAGTCTTTCAGAGACCACTCGTGAGGCATGAGGATAGCTCTGCTCAATTTGTCCGCAATTTGATTGGACTTCCCGGGAATGTGCGTTGCTATCAGAAAATGCTGAGAAGAAATCACCCATTGCCACAGTCTGAGTGCTTCTCGACACAGGGGGTAGGACCTGGTTCCGCCTTGTTTGTTGATATACCACACTACAGACATATTGTCCATCTGGATTGCTATCGTTCCCAAGCGAAGACAGGCTTGAAGGGCTTGCAACGCTAAAAGCACTGCTCTCATCTCTAGAACATTTATGTGCAAGTGGCATTCGTCTGGTTGCCAAGTGCCCTGGACAGTTCTGCCCTGATAATGCCCCCCCCCCACCCGATCAGGGAGGCGTCCGTTGTCAGAGTAGCAACCGGAGGGGAAGGGACAAAGGGTCTTCCCAATAAGAGCTGAGGGGAAGACATCCACCACAGAAGATGATTTCTGCATGTTTGTGTGATTAGAATGGTGTGAGACATAGGAAGTTGCTGGTACGACCATTGCGTGAAGAGCATCCATTGAAGGATTCTCATGTGGAATCTGGCTAATGGAAGCAGAGGTATGGCAGCCGCCATAATCCCCAACACTTTCAGAACTAACCTGGCTTTGATTCTGTTGCTGCTGAAGAGGAGCGAGACCATCTTGTGTATGTCTGTTATTCTCTGATCTGTTAGCCTCGCAGACATGTTTATTGTGTCTAGATTTGCGCCTATGAAGGTAATAGTACGACAAGGCGACAAAACAGACTTTTCGAAATTTATTGAAATGCCTAAATTTTGACAAGTGCGAAAGGTGTAGTCCCTGGCCATTAGAAGATGATGCTTGGTGGGGGCTGTAAGGAGCCAGTCGTCCAAATATGGAAACACCTGGAATCCTTGTCGTCTCAGGTGAGAAGCTACCACTGCCATGCATTTGGTAAACACCCGGGGGGCAGTGGTGAGACCAAAGGGCAGGGCCCTGAATTGAAAATGACTGGTTCCCAGCCTGAAGCGGAGGAATCTTCTGGAGCGTCTTTTCATTTTTATGTGATAGTACGCATCCTGAAGATCTATAGAGCACATCCAGCTTCCCTTTCCCAAAAGGGGAAGGATGGACTGCAGCGTGACCATCCGAAATCTTGTTTTCTTGACTGACTTGTTCAAGATACTGAGATCCAAAATTGGTCTCCAGTCCCCTGTTTTCTTTGGAACTAAAAAGAACCTGGAGTAGATTCCGGATCCTTGCTGGTCTGCTGGAACTGGCTGAATTGCTCTTTTTGCAAGCAGCTTTGAAATTTCCAAAGCTGCAAGATCCCTTTGAGTGGGTGGAACATCTGGAAGGGATTTTTTTGATTGGTTTGGAATGCGAAAGAAGGGAATGGAATAACCCTCTGAAATGATGGACTGTACCCATTTGTCTTGAGTCAGGGATAGCCAGGCTTTTGGGTACAGTGACAATCTTCCCCCGACTGCCTCTGAAGGTAGGCAGTCGGGCAACACCTCAGGGATGCTGAAAGGGCTTATCAGAGAAGACTTCACGATTGCCCTGGTTCTGCGGACCCCCCCTGCCTCTAGGGCGATGTCTACCATTGTTGTTCCCCTCTGCCTCTGGCGGGAACCGACTCTGTCGTCAGGCGAAGTCCCTTGAGATTGTTTACGGAACCACATTTTCCCACTTTTCTGGCCTTTGGGGTAAGGCCTAGAAGGAGTAGAAAAACGGACTCCGACGGCAGAAAGAGTCTTGCCATCTGTCTCGCACCTAGTCAAGGTTTCTTTCACTTGAGGACCAAAAAGAGATGATCCATCAAACGGGGAATTAGTGAAAGATGTTTTAAAGGGGTCCGCAAAGTTACATAACCGCATCCAGGCGTGCCTGCGTAAGGCCACCCCTGTCCCTGCGGCCCTGCTCGCTCCATCAGCCGCATAAGAAAGGAGGCGCATGGAGGAGTTAGCTATGGAGTTCAGGGTAGCCAGCTGAGTGTTCATCTTATCCTGAAAACCCGCAGCTGTAGGATCCTTCAACATGTCACTCGCTTCCTTGATCAAGTCCCTTTGAAGACGAGTAAAATGGCATAGGTAGTTCAGCGAACGCATTGCAAAGGTCGCTGACGAGAACATCCGCTTCCCGTACCTGTCCATAGACCTGGATTCCTTGTTAGGTGGATGGACAGGCACCGAAGGATCAGCTAGTTCCTTCTTGGTGGCAGCAGCTACCACCATAGCATCCACAGAAACACCTTTTGTGAGAAATTGCTTGTCAGTTGGTGCTGTTATAAATTTGGAGGGTCTCCTGGGAGTAGGGTCCACTGAATCAGGAGCCGTCCAGGCCTTCTTTGCAACCACCTGCATGAGGGGATCAAAGGGGGGGACACCCAGGAGGTGGAAGGACGAGAGCCAAACGCCTCAAGATACACAGATTCATCCTCCGAAGGGTTAAGGGCTGGCCAATTCCCCCTCTGTTTCAGGATCTCTAGAATGTCTGCGAAAGAGACATCTTCAGAAGGGGAACGGGGAACCCTCGAATCCTCTAAATCTGTGTCAGAGGTGACAGACTCAGGTGAGTCTAAGTGCTTCCTCTTACACTTTCTCTTCCTAGGGGGCTCCCCTGCCAATTCAGGGGAGGCCTCGGAAGAGGATGAGATCCCCACAGGGGATTCTTGAGGAGCTTGCTCTCTGCGGTCTGGGATAAGGGAGTGAGTCGACATAACCAAAGGCACCGAAGTGGGAGGGGCGGACGGAGCCGACTGTGGAGTCGAACAAGGTTCCAACGCACTCCGCATGACCTCGAATGCACCCCTGTCCGGCAGAGCCAGAGGTCCCCGCTCCGAGAAGCTGAGAACCTCCCTCGGCACCGACAGAGATGGCTCCGAGGCCGATGTCGGAGCCGAACTCACCAGCGCCGAAGCACCGAGAGGGAGAGGGGGGTCGGACAAGGGTCCGATGCCACTCACCCCCTCGGAGCCGACGAGGGAAGTCTGGCGCCGAGATTCTTCAAAGGAAGAAATCGGAGCCAACGACGGAGCCGAAGACAAATGTATCGGCTCCGACGCTACCACAGTCTCGGTTCCTAGACGCCCCGGCTCCAAGCTCAAAGGAGTCAGAGGAGGAATATTAATTGGAACCAGCTGAGGCATCGACTGATGAGTCAGACTCTGGAGCATTTGGGCCAGTGCCTCGGACTTCAAAAGTCTACTCACTACCCTCTGGAGGTCGTGATCTGATAGCCTCGATGACCTGGAGGAGTGAGATCTGTGGCTCCGTTCAGACAGCAGGGGAGACGCTGGAGCCGAATGAACAGAGCCAAGGGACGGTGACCTCGATCTCTTTCTAGATGTCGGCTCCGATGGTATGATCGGAGCCGACCCATGACTCTCTAATGCCTCGGCTCCGGCCGGAGCCGAGGAAACCACTGAAACAGCAGTCACAGACTCATCGGCTCCAGCCGGAGCCGATGAAGCAGTAGGCTTCAAAGCCTTAGGCCTCGACTCTGAAGCTGGAGCCGAGGTCCTAGAAGCCTTAGAAGGTTTCCCAGAAGACACAGGAAGGGAACCTTCAGGCTTATTTAAACCCCTCAAAATGAGTTTATTTTTTCTCTCCTGCAGGACTCTAGGACTAAAGCCATGGCATACAGCACAAGAGTCCTGCAGGTGTAAAGGTCCCAGGCAGTACACACAAGAAGTGTGACCGTCTGTCAGAGACATTTTCTGACAGCACGAGTCACACTTCTTGAAGACTGAGACCTTTGTATCCTTGGACATACTCAAGGAACCTGAAGTGTAATCACACACAAAAATACACACACACAGATTACACTGATAGGATTAAAAGGGAATTATTTAAAACTAAAGGTAAGTTAATAAAATTCCCTAAGTAACACATACACACTTCTATGGAAAGGGATGGAAGGGCCCGAAGGCCTTAGGGAAGAACTAAGTGTTCTTTATAAAAGGGAGGGGGCTGGAAAGATAGTAAGGGATACACAAGTCCACTACACTAAGTGGGAAAGAATTTACACTAACTAGCCTGAGTTTAAAGAATTTTAAACTAGTCTAAACTTTCACTAACCTGGAGCCGGTAGAAAACACACCTCGATCGCTGTAGCGGCAAACGAGATCTGAGGTAACACACGCCTAGCATTGTGGGATATAGGGGGAGCCTCGAGCCGGTGGAACCAACTCTCGAGCTTTTAGAGTGGCCGAGTCGGAACCGAGGTCGGCTCCGAACCCCATCCAGCAAGAATGAAGGCGAGATAGACAACTTAACATTCAGTTTTATGGTAAATTCTGGAGTGCCACTCCTACAGGAAGTAAATGGCTTTGGATCCGAGGACCTAGGATCCAAGGGTGGTACTATAGGACTAATGGTAATGACAGGAAGAGCCAAAGCATTAGAATCTGATAATTTCAGATCCAATTGTCAAGTCTCTGGATCTGATAGTGTCGGATCCAAAGTTTTTCTAATTTTTAAAGGAGGCTATGATAAACACTTGGGTACTCTGGAGGGGATAATTTTCTGTGCTCCAGAGGAGCAGACTTACAAGTTTTGGAGGGGGTTGAGCCCTTGAAGAAGATGTAGTAGGGAGAAGTCTCCTTAGAATAAGTTTATCACATCTATCTGCCAGAGGTCTTGGGTTAAAAGTGCAGCAGATCTTACAAGAAGTGTCCAAGTGTCCGGCCCCAAAACAGTACACACACTCCTTGTGGGCTTCTGAATTTGGGATTTTACAAGATATGCACTTCTTAAAGCTTTTTTGTTGTTGTTGTTAAAGGCAAAAAAGAGGGGTTTAATTACCTGCAATTGTAAGCTAAAGAAATACCCTGAAGTAAAAAGGGTATAAGTAAAAATACCAACAATGGTAATCAAGCATTACTAAGATAATAGTACGAAAAATAATGGGAAAAATCCTAATGTCCAGTGAGAAACTAAGAAAGAGAATAGATAAACTAATCAAAGATAAATTTAAAGGTAAAGTTAAAGCTCAAGAAAAGTTAAATACCTCCTGAAATTTCTCTAATAAATTCAAGAGTGGAAGCTGTGTTTGTTCTACATTGCAGCAAATGAGATCTGAGGTAATGGGGATGGAATAGGGCATTATAAGTAGAGGGAGGAGCTCAACAGCTGGACCCAAAGTCTGGAATTTGTGGCAGAGTTGGATCAGAACCCATATGGTGAGGAAGAATGAAAAGGACAACATCAGATAAGCTGTTAAAACTTATTTATAACTATTTTTTCTATGGAGAAACTGGTGTTATTTTACTTGCGGGATGCTGGGATAAGATTTTAAAGTGCTTTTCATATTATTTCATGGAAAAGGTTAGTTTTTTTCATCTTACCTTTTTCACCAACTATTGTTGTTAAGCTTCCGTGGAAATTGGGCACTTTTTTCTTCTTACCCATGGAAGAGGCCTGCTGGTTCCTTTGTTGTACCTTCCAGCCAGAAAAAGATAAAGTTTGTTAAGTAGCCTTTGCCTCCATAGCAGGCTCATATTTTGCCTCTGCTGTGGCAAAAGCTGAGTCCTCTGCCCACGTATCTTTTTCCGTGGACTCCTCTGGTGTTGTCCTTACTGCCACTGTGGACTGGGGATTAGACACATCCTCTGTTGCTGCTGATGTACCCTTGTTGGGCAGGGGAGTGCCACTCTTAGCAGACCTGGAAGAAGGGGCAGGGAATGTCTCTCTGCTTAGTCAGAAAGCTATTCCCATCCCCTAGGTCTGGCAATTCTTTAGGAATTCCTGTCAAAAAGCAACAAAAGACTAAACATATCAATTCTCCTGTCTGTAACACTGGACAAGAGTAATTTATTGAGCTTATCTCAGGGCTTAGTACTGCCTCCTGACCCTTTTTATATGGCTTGTTCAGTGAAAAAAATCATCTTTTCCTAAAGAGATTCAAGTTTGAACTTCAAGAGACATGCAATATCTTCACAGATTTCTGGTTCAAATTTTGAGGAGAGTGTGACTTTGGATAGATTCTTTTAAGGATTTTGTTTCTGTGATGATTTTGCAGAATGAATCAGTTGTTTCAGTGGGAAAACACAAATGTTTGTCAGTCCTTTAGAATATATTATGATTTATTACAACTGGAATTTCCTGAAGCTATGCCAATTCCTCTTGTTTTTTCTGGTTTGGAGGAAATTTTTATCACATCCCGCAATTCTTCTGACAGTCAGCCTGCTGCCACCAGTCTTCTAAGTCTTATACACTAACCTCAGACCAGATCCAGCTATACCTTTAGTAAATTGAGTTGCATCTTACCATTTTATTAGTACTAGTCCCTCTCCATCTAACAAGAATGGGAGGGCTTTTGATAATTTTGGGGGTGGGGTGGTGTATGCTTCTGCAACTCTCGCTTTTATAATTCTCAGATGTCAGGCTCATGTGCTGAAATGTATCCTGACTACTTTTGAGAATCTTTTTTGTGTAGTATGTCTTCTATGGTTTCTTAAATCAATATCCATTGTTTAAAATGTGCATGTGACTCTACTGACGCTATTAACAGGGCTGCTGCCATAGGAATTGTTATGAGGATCACAACCCACCCCAGAGGATATCAAAAATAAAATTTTTAATTTTTCCTTGGATACAGGACTAGGTTTTGGACCTTCTTCTACAACAGTCATTAAAAAGTGTGATGAGAGGAGCTAGTTCAAGGGATCTTTCAGATTTTTCATCTCTCCTCCTCCATGTTTACCAAGGAATTTTAATCTCCCTTGTCAAATTTCAATAAAAGCAAAAATAAACGATCTCAGCAATCTCCAGGTAAGAAGATTTTTAAAAAGCAGTTTTGAGAAGGTTGCCAAAAAAAAAAAAACAGAGCCCCCCCCCAGAACAAAGGGTGGTCTAATAAGGCCGAATGACTATATGAGGGTCTATCCCCCCATAGACATGGTCTGACAGTTCTTTAATCCTTTCAGAAAGTCTGAACCTCCATTTTTCTCTCTTTGACAGATTATTTCAGACAGATGAGTTCTGAGAGTAATTCATCAAGGCTGCAGATGGCAGTGGGAGACTGTCCATCCTTTTCACTGGATTCTTCATTGCCCACCAGTCCAGACATTTTTTCCCTTCTCTCGTCCATCATATTCTGGCTTAGGGGGTGAATAGAAACTGTCCCTCCCTCATCTGCCTCGGTTAGGAGAAGGATGTTTCTAGTGCCAAAGAAATAAGCCTCTTGGCTTGGTTTGGACCTTTCCTTTCTGAACTAGTTTGCAATAATGCCCAAGTTCTGAATGCTGTCACTAGACAATTTGTAACCCCTTATCCCCCATTTGAGTTTCCTAGTGACCTTAGATTTAAAACATGCTTGTTACAATGCATACATTTAAACAGTTACAATGCTGCATGTACATTTCTTTTCTGTGCAGCAAGAAACAATGTTGATACATTTTAACAAAAGCAAATTTACAAATAAACTGTTAAACACAAGCATCTGTACAAATCAGTTTGATACACAAATAACATATAATTCTTTACGAAATTCCAGCTAGCGGTGCTGACATAAGTTATACATCCACTGCCCTTCTTCTCCTGGCAGGGCTGGCAATACCTCCTATCATTACACTCCTCACGACAGGATTGTTTTCCTGGGGTATCTGCTGGACAGTTCATTTCAAAGAGCTTTTCTTTCACAGGGAAAATAGTTCTGTATTTAGCTCTATTCTTGAGGCTTTTCTACTCTCTGTCTCAGCAAGAGAATTCCTCAGGATTTTGCATCTCATGGCATCTGTGATACTTATAATACCACTTGCAGGACTCCAAATGAGAACATCACAATGGTTCTTGAAATCTCTATGGTCTCAGCACTAACATTCCTTGACTTTTTAAATTTGAATTCTGGGATATCTAAAAAGGGAGATTATGGTATTAAGATGGCAAATCCCTCAGAATCCAGGTCTCCCATTCTTCCCTCCTACTCCAGTACTGTTGGTCATTACAGATGCCTCAGATTTTGCTTGGGGAGCAGTACCTATAGGGCTAAATGTGCTGAGTCTTAGGAATAAAATAGACAGACCAAAACATGTCAACATAAGAGATGTTAGTTCTCATTTCTCTAAATTATCTGTGGCTCCTGGGACCTCTATAAGTGCTTGCAGAAAAAAACACAGTGATGTGGAACATAAACAAGTAAGAGGAAACCAGATCTTACCCTCTCTGTAGACTTGACATAGTAGCCTCGGATTTAGCTTTTCAATTCAACCTAACTCTGCAGGTATCAGAAACTGAATCAGGGGGTCTGCAATGATTTTATCTATCTGTGGGGAACACCTCATAATGATTGTTTTGTCTCCTCTATAAACAATCACTTGGCAAAATTCTGTTCCTGGATTCCATGCAAGAAGACCTTGACGACAGATGCCTTTTTATTCCCTTGGACAGGAATATTCATGTATGCTTTCCCACAATTTCCACTAATATTCCGGGTACTTCTGAAGATTTAGAAGGACTTTTTAAAAATCATCATTGTGATTCTCTTCTTGCCCGGGCAGCAGGGTTCTCCCTTCTGGAAGTAGCCAGGTGCAATAAACACAAGCTTCTTGAAAGGCTGGATTGACGAATACAAGACCAGGGGTGCTTGATAAATCCCAACCCCAAATAACTGCAACTGACTTCCTGGCAGATAGGATTTTAATTCCTTTTAAGCACCTTTTTTTCTGAGGATGTGCAGCAGATACTAAACAGAGGCAAGAAAGCCTGCTACTAGAAAATCATGTATGAGCACATGGAAAACGTTTGGTAGTTGGTGCCAACAAGAGAACCAACAGCTATTCAGAGCTGGTATTTCTCTGGTTTTACATTATTTGTGAGAGTTACTATCCTATAGCCTGTCTTATACCTTGATCAAGGTGCATATGTCAGCCAATTTAGTGCATATACCCATGGGTTCCCCTCTTTCAATGTAGTCTCATGTGAAAATGTTTTTGAAAGTGGCATTGCACCAGATCTCTCCTGGAAATAGGTAGCTCCTATTTGGGATCTTAACTGTGTGTTAGAAAAAAGTAACTGTTGCTCCATCTAAGCCAGCTCATTATGCTGACTTGAGGCAAGAAAAGTGTCTGAGTTACAGGCTCTTATGGTGGGCAAACCATCAAATTTTTTTACAAAGATAGAGTTTCTTTGAGAACTAATCCTTCCATTTTGCTTAAAGAGGTATCTGAGTTTACTTTAAGCCAAGTTATCCATGTCCCTGCCTTTTTTCAGAGCCTAAACTGAAGGAGAAAGTTTACATCATACATTGGCTGTCCAAAGCCAACTTTGGTACTATCGTGACAGAACAATTTTTTTTCAGAACTTCTAAAGAGTTATTCATTTCTTGTGAAGATAATAAAGGACAACCAATGTCAAAATAAACTATATCCAATGTGTTGTCTCATGCAATTTAGTTTCTGTTACTCCCACTACAACAAAACTATTCCAGGCGGAGCTAAGGTGCATCCTACCAGGGCCCTGACATCTTCTGTACCTTTCTGTTAAAGACTGGATTCTGGAAGTATTCTAGAAAAGCAGCAAGTTAGTCATCTGTAAATATTTTTACAAACTGCTATAGACTAGATTCCTCCTCCAGATCTAGGAAAAGCTTCCTAGGATTATTCTCTAGAAGCTCCTGGACCCTCCTCCTCCTGCCCTCTGTCTAAGCCATGGTAATATATCCATATAGCTTAGGCTACTGCAGCAGTTTTTAAATGAAGAACATAGTACTGTTGTGTGAGTAAACATAGCACAACAGTAGATGTTTACATGATCACTGTTGGAGTAGCTACTCCCTCCCTCCACCTACCTTGTTTTTTGTATGTTTTTTTTACCAGAGTGTAGACATTTATTATTATTATTATTTTCCCAGCATTGTACTTTTAGGGTTTTAGCCTCCCTCTCCGTTGGAATGAAACCTCTGAAAAGTTTAGTGTCCAAACCTAACTTTTCATCAGCTCAGCTTGAGCTGACTAACAGCATGGGTGCAGGGTAGGTGCCCTGATGCTTTGAAAGATGGCTGGCTGTTATGTCCTTGTCGGAACATAACCCATATATCTAGGCTATTTCTGAAGTGATTGTTTGAACATCTACTGTTATGGGAAATTTGCTTACACATTCATGGATTCATTGTATTGACCACTGCAGCAGTAACCTTAGCTATATAGGTAAATTACCTAGTTTGCTACATTTGGGAGGTGGAAAGAGAAGAGTCCAGGAACCCCTTGAGAATGGTCCTAGCAAAGCATGATCTGGATCTAGAGAAGGAATCAAGCTTATAGTGCGTTGTAAAAGGATGCACAGAGGACCAAGTAGTAGCTTCTAGAATACTTGTGGTGCACAGCAACAGTTATTCCACTCCACAAAGGGGGAGCCACCACTGATCCTGGGAACTATCGTCCTATTAGCCTGATGAGCCTGGTCTGTAAGGAACTCATAAACAAAGACATTGGTAACCTCCAAACTCTGGACCCCACCCAGTTTGGGGTTTGTGAAAGGCAGATCATGCCTCTTGAACCTGATCGACTTCTTTGAGGCAGTCACCAAAGCCGTAGATGAGGATAAGTTGGTTCACACAGCCTATCTTGACCTCGTCAAGGCTTTTGACACCATCCCCCATTCTGGAAATATAGCTAAGCTCACTATACTAGGTATAAATCCCTAGATCACAAGATGGGTTGCCAACTGGCTCACTGACAGAACCCACCCTGTAAAAAGTTTCAGACTCCAAATCTGACTTCAAACCAGTGACAAGTGGAGTACCACAGGGTTCAGTCCTGGGACCTCTCCTGTTTGGTATCTACTTCTGTGAAGTACAGGCTAACACAGAAGACCTTTGGCTAATGAAGTTTGCAGATGACTGCAAACTAGGAGCCATAGTCGAGTCCCCAAATGATGTGAACATCCTACAAAAGGACCTCACTGAGACCAATGCATGGTGTTAGAGCCATGGCCTCAAGCTCTAGAATACCAAAAAGTGCATTGTCATCCCCTTTGGTAAAAACTCTGTACCCATGAACTACCACATAGGCAGCAGTCTACTTAATGTTGAATGTGTGATAAGAGACCTTTGGATCCAGGTGGACAGTAGTCTCTCCTTTGATAATCACATCACCACAGTAGTCAGGAAATCCTTCTACATGGCACACCTCATCACAAAAGGGTTCTCATCCAGGAAAAAAGAGGTCATTATTCCCCTCTACCTGACACTCATTAGACCCATTATAGAGTACAACGCCCCTTTTGGAATGTACCTCACAAGAAATCTGCAGCAGCTGGAAAGGCCTCAGAAGAACCTCACAAAGAGGATTACTAGCCTCAAACAGATGCCCTACACTGACCATCTCAAAAAACTCCAGCTTTACTCTGTAGCATATCGCCTACTCTGAGGAGATCTCTACCTAACATATAAAGCTATGTCAAACCCAGAGATGTTGGACATGCTACACCTAAAGAAATCCCAATCCCTCCAAGCTACACGCTCTAGGGACCTAAACCTTGTCACCACAATAAACAGGACATGCTGGAGGGATAGATTCCTGTCCCAGAGACTTCCCATACTCTGGAACAAGCTACCCCATCTATGTCAAGCAAAGTTCCTCATTAGCACTCTTCAAGAAAAATCTTGATGAGTGGATGTGAAATAGGAAATACACTCTATGGATCACTTCTGCAGCTCTGCTCAACAGGGGCACAGGAAGATAACCTTCTTGGGTGGCGTAAGCCAGGGAACCTTGTTGGCTAGGCTTACTTAGGCCCTTGGGCCGATAGCCAAGTACCTACCTATGAACCTATAAGTCATAGGTGAAGCTAAGGACCTGGTAGAGTGGGCCTTGACCTTGCCTGGAATAGTTTTGTTGTGGTGACTATAACAATGCCTTAGACAACCATCTGAAAATAATCTGCTTTAGCACAGGTTGTCCTTCTTACCTTCACAAGAAAAGAACAGCAGATTGCAGATTCAAGGATCTGAAAGATTTAGTTCTGTTAAGATAAAACAAGATAAAACCAGAATTGTCAGTGAAAATCCAAGGTATGGAGTATCTTTTTTCACTCATTTTTAAGATCAGTAAAGAAAATGGGGAATGGATAATTTGGCTTAAAGTAAACTGGGATACCACTGCAGGTATAAAAGACATCTTAGTTCTCAAAGAAACCCTGTCTTTGTGGAAAATGAGATAGGGTTGGCTCACCATAATAGCTTGCAATGCATATACTCTTCTTGCAGAGGTCAGAGCAATCAGTAAAACTGTTTCCATGTTAAAACCCTCAAGTCAGCCAGATGAGCTGGTTCAGTTAGAGTACGTGTTAGCTTCTCTAATACAAAATTAAGATCCCAAGAAGGAGCCAACAGTTTTCTGGGAAGCTTCTTATGTAACACCACTTTCAAAAACATCTTGACATGACAATGTATTGGAAGAGGAAGATCCATGGACAGCCATGCTGAAATGGCAGATAAATTAACATTGATGTAGCAATAAGAAAGGCCATAGGATAGTAACTCACACAAATATGGTAAAACCAGACAACAGCTAGGCTTGAATGGGTGCTGGCTAGGTTTTTGTCAACAACTAGATGACTTCTTCCATTTATTAATATATGACCTTCTAGTGGATGGCTTTCTTGTCTTTATTAGTACCTGCTGCACATTCTCAGCAAACGGGTGCCTAAGGGAATTAAGACACAATCGTCCAGGCAATGATTTGAAGTTGATTGGGGTTAGGATGCAGCAAACATCCCTGATCTTGTGTGAGTAGATTCTGTCTGTGAAGAAGCTTGTAGGAAGGGAGTCATTCCAATGATCTTGGGGGGATTCCTTATATATCTTCAGAAGTACACTGGATATCAACTGAAAGGGTGGAAAGGTATAAAGGAATATTCCTGTTCAAGGAAAAGAAAAGGTATCTGTCTTCCAGGCCTTCTTGCATGGAGTGCTACAGCAGAATCTTGCCAGATGATTGTTCACAGAAGAGGCAAAGACCTCTACTTGAGGAAGTCACCATAGATGGATAAAATCTCGGAAGACTCCCTGATCTAGTTTCCATTCATGAGGATCTGCCCTTCTCCTGCTCAGCTTGTCTGCTGTATAATTTTGCTCTGACAGACTGTAGGAGGTTTATAGAATGAGATTGTCCCAAGCTAACATGGCTAGAGTGAAAAGGGGGTATGGCCTGCCTTCCTGTTGCTTGTTACTGTATCACATGATTGTGGTATTGTTTGTAACAACTTGAAGAGGTACTGGGGATCAAAGATGATCCAGAGAGTCCAGTGCCTTGATGAGGCCAAGAACCTCTTTTATATTTATATGCTTGCATCTGTCCTTGGTGTCCCACACACCTTGCACTTTTATCCCTCCTGAAACCATTCAACAAGCAAAGTGTGTTGTGTCTGTGGTGACTGCTCTGGAACAGGGAAGGAGAAAGGATGACCCAGTTTTAAGGATATTTGCTGTCTCCACCAAGTGATTTCTCTTCTGACAAACCCAGGCACTGAGATCTGAAAAGAAAAAAGATGCTGATACTGGGACTAAAGACACTTCAGACACCATTGTATCTTTTGCATGTGGAGTTTTGACAGAGGTATCATGAAAATCATAAATGCTATGAGATCCAAAAATCCTGAGATTACCTCACAGTGACCAAAGTCTGAGTAGGAAATCTTAGAAACAGATCTAGATAAAATTATATTTTTTCTTATGGGAGAAAGCTCTTTGAACTGAGATGTCTGGCTGCCACCAAAGGAACACAATCCTGTGTGAAGAGGTAATGGGTTGTAAAGTTACACCATTTTGAATTTGGGCAAACAGGTTGAGGAACGAAAGACCCATAACTGGTCTCCAATCATTTACTTTCTTTTGCACTAAAATCACCCTTGAATAAAAAACTTTCCTCAGCTGGGAAGGAGGTTCTATCTCAAACTGGGACAACATGTGATGAAGAACATTTGGAAATAGTCTGGTATAGTGGATGAGGAATTACCCCACTACAAAGGAAGAATTTGTTCCCATAACCATCTCTAACCTTGATGAATGATCCTCAGAAGCCATTTGCCTGAAACTCTCTTTTGCCAAAGAGAAAAGTGGAGATTCAGGCATTCTGGAAGGTAAATGGGGCTGATGTGGTAGGATGCTGGGACAAGGTCCCTTAAATAGTCATTCTGACTTGTTGGACTGTCTTTGGTTTTGGGTGGATCCAGAATTCTTTTTGGAACACCTCTGCCATTTCATCTTAAATATCTGTTTACCTGCATCATGCCATTACAGGTTGGGAGGTGAGAGAATCCCTTAGAAAATATGGAAAAGGAGGGCTGAACATTTGTAGAGATTCCCTTAATTAACTTACCTCTTTCATCACACTTTTTCATCACCTCTACAGGAGAGGGCCTGAAAACTAATTCTCTATCCAAAGGAGAATTTAAAATCTCATTTTAAACATCATCTGGGAGGTTCTGAGAATGCAGCCAAGAAAACCTCCTCAAAAGAAAGAGTAACATGGCCATAGCTCTGGAAGAAGTATCATCTGAGACACACACATTACTGCAAACAATGAGTACTGACTTGTACAAGTGAAGAAACTAAATTATTTAAAGAAAAATGTTCCCAGTATGAAGAAACTGCAGACGTACATTCCTCATACTTTCCCAAGAAGTCTGAAATTTTAACATACAAGTCTGACAATTCAAAATGTTGACAATTAAAGTTGCAGAAGCACTTTTCTCCCGTATTTATCAAACATCTTCCTATCCTTATAAGAAAAGTCAGGATTGTAATTAACTAAATAGCAGCAGAAGGATTAACTAATAGCTATAGCTACTGGGTCATGTTTGGGAAAAGATGTATAAAAAATGAAAAGAAATGAGGAACTTCATACATCCTATATGCTTTTTAGGGGCAGCTGAATAGCTATAAGTAAATGCAGGCAGTAATGCACACATCCTCCAAAAATGACAGAAGTGGAGGAATAGATGAAGGTTCTTGAAATTCCTTCTGTAACAGCTCATAGTATTTTCTGAGGGATTGAGAAACCTTGGTGTTTTTCCACAGAAAATACTGGCAAATTCTGGAAATAGTCTAAGAAAAAGAAACCCCCACAGGTAGAATCAGAACCTGAGGTCTCCTCTCAGATTCTGAATCAGAAATTTGATGAGAAATGCATGCATTTGTCCCTTCATCTTCCTGCCCAGATTCAAAATCTCGAATCTCTTTAGGAAAAGATGTATCCCTCATTCTTGTTACCACAAACAACATTATAAGAATGATCGGTAGCATGAATGTAACCCTGAGCAAAACACAGTAAACTTCTCCTGGCTAAGGAAATATGAAGTGGAATACATACATATTAAGTTTTCTATTTCTTTTTGACAGGAAAAATGGGGCCAACAATGCTATTACTGGCAGCAACAGCTTCCCTATGGATGGGCACAACATTCTGATAAAAGAGGGGAGTGTTACCTGCTCACTCTTCCAAGCCTGACAAGAGTGTCTCTCCCTTGTCCATTGAAGGGACCCATACAGCTGCAGAAGAAGTAGCTAACCAACTGGTTCATAGTGGCTGCTGCTACTAGACCAGAGGGATGCAGGGTAAAAGATTAGAAGCCTAAAGTACAATAAATGGCCACAGCAGATTCATCCACCTGTGGGAAACTGCTAGCCTGCTGTGGTGACAAAAGCAATTTGCTTATTTTTTTTCTTTTTGTGGTTGTAAGGAGGGCCTTCTATGGAAAAACAAGTTGCCCCATGGTCAAACCAAAAATGGTGCCTCTTTCCTGCAGTAAATAAGCAGCACAAAACAGAAAAAGTTAAAAGTCTTTAAATGTCACTTTTTTCACATAAAAACAGTAAAAGTACTTTAAAGTAATATACAAGTCCCAAAAAGTAAAATAAGTACAATTTTTCCACAGAAAAAATGGTTTTGAATTACTATGTAAACTTTTAAACTGACAGAAAAAAAGAGCACTCCCACTTAAAAGTACATTACAGTCTCATGATAGTCCATTAAAAACAACAGGAAAAAATTAATAAACAAATTTTTAAAATGGAAAGTCTTCCCAAAGAAACCACACAAGCAGAATGTTCATCCTCGAAGGGCTCAGTGGAGAGTATTTTTTGGCAGCAGGAAAACTCTGAAGGGCTTGGTGGCCCATGCTTGTCTTTTTAGTCATCACAGACGGTGCCCTGAAGCTTTGGAAACTGGCTGGTGGTTGTATCCTTGGCAGGATATAACTCATATAACTTAGGTTACTGTAGCACTGATCAATGTGATGAACATCAGTTGTGATCCTAGTACTTGTTTGATTTAAAGAACAAAGCACAGTAATACATTTTTACCGTTTACCTGGAGATTGATGGGATTTTGAGATGAATAAGCATGAGAGGTGTCTTCTAGTTGCACTCGACAAAAGTATTCATTTCTGTCATTGTCTCTGATGTTTACAATCTCAATGGATATATCATTATCATTTGGGTTCCCACTAAATATATAATGATCCTTATCTGTCGTGGTGGCTACATTGTTGCAGGTGTAAGTCTCTGCAGTTTCTTGGTATGGGAGAACACACCGAAAGATGACTGGTCCATGAAATGTATTGCCTGTTCTCCAAATAACTGTGATGTTACCTCTGTAATCATCAATAGGATGTGTGAACGTGCAAGGAAGTCGAGCTGATTTTCCTGACTCTACATTCACTGTATCTGGAACTTGTATGCTCCAATCTGCTTTACCAGCTCCTATAATAAGATCAAAGCAAAAATAATTTGAAAAATGCAGTAGAGGGGAAAGTATATATATATATATATATATATATATATATATATATATATATATATATATATATATATAGCTAAATCACACTGCTTAAAGATCCATTTTGCAATGTCACAGACAGCAGGCTCAACAGAAACAATTACAGTGGGGTCATCAGTTGCAGTTGTGACTGTGTGTGTGTGTGTGTGTGTGTGTGTGTGTGTGTGTGTGTGTGTATATATATATATATATATATATATATAGATACTTATATATATATATATATATATATATATATATATATAGATACTTATATATATATATATATATATATATATATATATATATATATGGGTCTACTTCAAAACACTGAATTACTGTAACGTTGAACCACAACATCAAATGTTCAGAACACTGAAAAGTTAGAACATCAAAATTACATAACAATGAAAATTTAAATCATTGAGTCTTACATCATCGAAAGTGTTACATGGTTATGGTTTAAAGTGTTAATTTTGTGGTATCACTTTAAGAAGTTGTATCATGTAGTAAACAAATCTGGCGGATGGTTTAAAAGAAGTTCTCAGGTTTTATACTAAAAGTTTATCAGATAATGGTTAAGCATTGTTGTGTTTGAATGATGGATTTATTAGTTTAAAAGAAGTCAGGTTAGTGTTGTGGAACGTGATGGGATACTTGAGTAGGGGAGTAAGTTTTTATTTGGGCTGTATGTACATGTTGTCAGGAAAATAGAGGTACATGTTTGAGATATTATTTGTGAATTCTGTATGAAGATTGCAATACAGTGGGGGAATGGTAAATTTACCTTGTCTCCATTGTAGTGCAATCTTGGAATTGGTATATTTAATTTACAGGGGGTGTGGGGGCACAGGGGGGCTTACCCCCCCTGCAGAAATGTTGAAACAAGTGTGTTTGTCGGTTTAGTTATGTTTGAGGTGGCGAGTGTATTACTAATGTGTGTATTGTAACATTCGATGTTATGGGATGCGATGATTTAAATTTGCAGTGCTATGTAGTTTCACTTAGTTTTCCGTTGCAGACCAAGTTGAGGTTTTGCATGTGGTCACATGAATGGAGTTTGGCTTGCAGATATGCAGTGATTTCATCAAGATGAGGTCAGAGATTGCTCTGTATGCCAGACATATATCACCTCTGAGGAATCTGTATGAGACGGAGTAGGGGGACAGGACTTTTAGCCTATCCGTGTTGGATGTGGTTCATGAGGGTCAAAAGGGGCTTTATACTCGATGATGGGTGATATATAATTATCAATCATGGTATGGGTAAGGCCAATCTATAACCAAATGGGATAAGTTATTTTGAGCATAAAATGAGAAACTGCCAAGGCTTAACATGGCCTACTAGAGCAGATAACCTGGTACTCATCTATGAACCGATGAAATGATGAAATAAAACCAAAAATGAGTTTCTTATCTGAGCTCTGTAGTTGATGCCACCCAGTTTAGGAAAAGCAATATCTCAAGAGACCTTTCTCTGACTGTGAAACAAGAAAACTGAAATGGTCCTGTCTTTGATTGTGAAGGGCTGTCCAGGTCCTGCCAAATGATTGGTTCTTCACCCTGACAGATAGGCAGTGGGAGGAGTTCTGCGGTTTGGCAGACTGTCAGGGGGAGGGTAGCAGGTCACTACTGCCCATATGAGTGTATTTTTTGAACATAATACGACAAAAAAAGAATAAAGAGGCAAAGAAGGAGGGAAAGTAGGAAGGACATAATCAGGGGATTAAAGTTAAAGAAGTAATTTCTCATAGTTTTCACAGCAGAGTATGAATACATAGAAAATTGGATAAGGCACAAATGATGGTCTCCTGCAGGTCCTCTGATTGTTTTACTTTAACAAGCAGTTATGGGTAGTGATGTGAATAGCACCATTGGCCATGCCTTCTAGCAAGCACCGTATATGCCAACAATAAGGTTTGACCAATGGGAGAAGATATGAACTGTCTGCATGACATAATCACCTTATTTGACTAATTCAGGGAAAGCCTTTCCAAGTTTTTAACTTAGATCCTTCTGGAATGCTTCAGCTTGTTAAACTTACCATAAACAACATAACACTGTAAGCTGCTAACCTCAACAACCAGTAACATACCAGAGTTTTTCTTTCATCTTCAGGACACCAAAGTTCAACTCCTTAATGTCCAAATCAATCACAGCAAGATTCATTATGACTTCATAGCAAGCTACTCTATACAGCACTGCCTGTCTCACATCCTGAGCATGATAGCTATCATAACATATTAGGTGAAATCCTAATGCCAAACCTCTTTGCAGCATCAACAGAATGGTTTGAAGGGACAGGTATATTTTGCCTAGTATACCACTGTTCGGGAAAAGTGCCCCCATCCACATTAAACAAAGTTAATTCTTGTCCATATTCAAGCATGAGTTGGAGCTATGGATAAGAAACAGAACATTTACCCCAGCACTACCACCGTGTACTACTAATGGACAGAGACTGCTCCTAATGCTTTATACCATGCGTGGCTCCTTTCAAATGATCTACAGTATGATCCCAGTTATTCTTATTAGGGGTAATATATAATTATACAATTACCAACCATGGGATGGATAATGCCAATATATAACCAAATGGGACAGGTTATTTTGAGCATAAAAAAGGAAACTGGTTAGGTGTAAAATGGCCCACAAGGGCAGCTAGCCTGGTGCTCACCTATGAACCTAAAACATTTTTTTCAAGGATAGTGGGGGCAACAATATGGGTTGGTGGGTTAAAGTTAGCACCAAAGGTGTTTTGGCTGTACTTTTAGAATGGGACTTGTGATATTATACATGAGCTCACTACATTGTTGGACATTATTCCTTTATTTCTTGACATAACTGAAGATAAAGCATATCTGTAGTCTATACCTGATACTTTTTTATACACCCCTTTTAGAATTTTCTAAAATTTCAGCCATCTATTGCTTGTCTATCAAAATGAGCAGAATCTCATATAAAGCAATATATATATATATATATATATATATATATATATATATATATATATATGTGTGTGTGTGTGCGTGTGGCTGTGTGTGTGTGTGTGTGTGTGTGTTTGTGTGTGTGTGTGTAGGAAGTCTTTAGATCAACTTACAGAGCAACAAGTAAAACTTAGTTGCATCTCAATAAAACATCTTGCATCTGAATGGGAGAAATGTGTATTTTCTCCCCAACCAGGCCCATGTTAAAACCAATGCTGGAGTAGCAATGTAAGATTTATACATGAGAATGGCCAATGCCCCATCCCCATCCCTACAGACCCATGGTAAATCTGGTGTCAGTTTTATCCAGTTACGTGCAGTTCGATGAAAAGGCAGTTCAGACACTTTGCATGTGTGTTGTCATTATATTTGTACTTTGCTAAGGCAACAGAACATGGAAAAAGTGGTGAAACGTTCTTACCATCTACCCGTAGACGGAGGGCTTTTCCAGATGAGTAGGCATAAGAAGGGTCTTCCAGCTGCACTCGACAAAAGTAGCTATTTCTATCACTGTAACTGGTGCTCACTATCTCAATTGATATATCATTCTTTTTCAGGTTCCCACCAAATCTGAAGCGAGTTCTCTTGTTTGACACAGCATTGGTGCAGGTATAACTTTCTGCATTTTCTTGGTATGGGAGAACACACTGGAAGATGAGTGGCCCACGAAATGGATCTCCTGTTCTCCAGATAACTGTGACATTCCCCTTGTAGTCATCAACAGGGTGTGTAAATGTGCAGGGAAGACGAGTGGACATTCCTAGTTGAGCATTCACCGTGGCTGGAGCCTGTATACTCCAATCATATCTACCAATTCCTATAATAAAATCAAAGCAAAGGAATATAAGACTTGTAATTGCAAAATTTAGAGCAATGTGGGTATATAATCTTTATAACTTTGAGTTACTTTACTACTTAGTGTTTTGATGACTAGGTAAACCCCACAGGAAGCATAGTTCTTTCTCATGTCATACAAGGGAACAGGCTGTTGAGAGATGGTTACAGAGCTGTATGGGTTACATCATCATTATGTGAGTACACAGGCTCATTAGTTGCATGAGGTCAGTGGATAATCTCCTGCTTATCAGAATAAGATCTACCTTTGTAGTTTGATCATATAGCATTTGCTCATGGTTGTAAGTCAGTACTTCAACTGCATTTGTAATTCAGTACATAACGTTTTCAGATTAATGCTTCCTCTCAAGAACTGTGCATTAATTGTTTGAATATTTCCATAAACTTCATGAGTTCTATTGAGTTCTGGTTATTAATTCTCTCCTTCCAGCAGTGCTGTTGAGTTAGAGGAGGAGGTTGTTTATAGGATCATGCCAGGGATAGGGGGACTGGGGGATGGGAATAGGGTACATGCGATTTGCACTGCAGGCAGTGTGAATGAACAATGTGGGATGAAGATCATTGGAGCATTTTGTTGAGAGTGGGGTTCAGGACTGCATATATCAAAGTCATACAAAGATTGAATTTCACTTAGAGAATTTAGTGACATTTCAACTTTAGCATCTTCAGGACAAAATTCTGATATTATTCTAGAAGTATTGTTTATAGTGTTTAGCAAATGGGTAACAAAATAGTAAAAAATATCTGCATTATGAAAATATAGGATGGACATAAAACAGAGGTGGGGAGAGTTAGAGATGTCTTGTGTGTGTTGCCTGCTGGAACAAAATTTTGTATCCTCTCTCCCGATACAAGGCATAGCAAATAGTGAAAAGCTACTCAGCCTGGTGGCATATAGGGATGAAGCCTTGATTGTGGCTAAGATTTTCCAAATATAGTTAGATGGAGTTGGTAGGAGGACAGGCTTAACCATCCTGGGGTAGGTATTATGCCAATGTGGGTGGATTTTTCATCACGCTCTACATAGGGTAAACAACTACCAGGCTGGGTTTGTGAGATGGACACTGCAGCATGATTGCCTTAGGGCATATGGCAGACATTGGTGAGTGGGCATACATCACTGCCTGTCCAGTGATGGATGTAGATAGTAATGTCATGCTGGAAGGGTAGGGCTACACTACTGTGAGCTGCAGTTTAATGGCTCCTTGCCTGTGCAGTCCCACTTGTCAATGAATGTCAGAAAGAACCCAGAGAGCCTTGATGTGGGAGGTCTGCGGCCTCCTTGTCTGCAGGGCTAACCCAAATGGGAGACCCCCCCCCCCCCCAGAGGGGTGTTACCACACTGTTAGAGCCTCCAGTAGTGTGAACACTGGGGAGCTGGTATTGAGGAGCATGAAGTCAGTGGCAACATAAAAACAGAAAAAAGTGTGTACTGAAAAAATTGAAATTATTGGCCTTGGCCTTGCTCTGGGTACAGAGTATGCCAAAGATATGGGGGAGGGTAAAAGGAACAAAAATAAATAGTTTTTGCAGATTCATAGGTTCAAACTAGGCTGTTTTTAAAGGCAGATTATTTGCAGCCTTGCCTCAAGATCCCAGTTTGTCAGTACCCCATGGCATGAACAACTATTATCTAATTTCATCCCCTTCCGGTGACTGAAGGCCAGACTAGGAGTAAATTTGCAATTTCCATCTATTTATCTGGACACTCAGGGGTCAGGGAGCTACTTTGCTTTACATCTATGAGAAGCATATTCCATAAAAGAGGATCTATCTCACCAGAAGGTCTTATTTATGCTGTGGTGGAAGTTTAGTTCCTTTGAGTGGGCACCTGGTTTGCAGATTTGTTGAAGACTGCATAGCACTGGGTCATACAATGCTTTGTAGGTGAGGCAGAGACCCTCCCACCCCATTTATTTATTTCACTGAGATGCAACACATTGTAAATAAAATGTAAGTAGGACAGCAAGCCAAGTAATTAATTAGAGACAAAGCAGTGACTTGCAAGAACTGCTTCAGTCAGATAGATAGCCATGTATGCGTACTTATAACATTAAACAAGTAAGACTTAATTCATAAAATTAAATAAAAATGACTGTCTAAAACAAATCAAAGAACCATTCCACAGCAAATGCAGATTAATCTTCTGCCATGATTTCGGTCCCCACAAAACGTCAGCCTTTTAAGGAAATCAAATACATTTAAACTTCAAAGATGAACAGAACTAAAGTGATGTCCAGAAAACTGATAGCTTGTGCAAACTGTGTTGTTCTGAATCCCCCCCAAAAAGAATGATAAGATCTATTCCAATGACTAATAAAATCTGATAGTTTTTAATGTTCATTTGATCACTACTGCAGTAGCCTAGGCTTATATGGGTTATGTCCTGCCAAGGACATAACAACCAGCCAACGTACAAAGCTTCAGGGCACCTTCCATGGGCCCAAACCATTAGTCAGCATGAACTGAACTGACTAAAAGTCTTGTTTGGGTGAGTAGTCCTTCAGAGCTTTCCCTTCACAGAAGAGAGTGCCCCTCCGCAGACTTTTGAGGATTGAAGGTTGGCTAATGAAGTTCCATTGGTGGGCAGATAAGTTTGATTCAGAGAAAAGAAAAAAGAAAATCCACATTTTTTTTGAGACAGAAAACATACTGTTTTTTTTTTTACTTTTGTGGTAAATTAAATGTCATGTACTTACTTTTATTTATTTTATTTATTTTACATTTGTTGACCGGGCTAGTCCAGCTGGATACATATCCATTTTCAGCAGAGGCCCGGGGAGAAAAGCTCCTCGAGAGTACAGAAATAGAAGTTATGTCCTTACCATAACGTTCCATGTGGAGTGTTCATCTCGCCTTTGTTCTTACACATGGGTTCGGAGCCGATCCTCGGCTCCGTGCCGGCCTCTTGCAAGCTCTGCATCGAGAAGAAGCTCGAGACAATCTAATACCCACAATCCCCCTCTGCCTTTACCTCAGATCTAGTTTGCAAGCAAACCAATCTATATAAAAGCACATTCATGCTTACACACATAACATATCTAAACAGACACATATAAACATATATGTGTATACCAACTATGTACACAGAATAAAAGCAGTAGCAAAAAATGCTTCTGGCCAGGCATCAAAGAACGTTCTTCCTAAGGGTGGGAGGGTGGGACTGTAAGAACAAAGCCGAGATGAACACTCCACATGGAACGTTATGGTAAGGACATAACTTCTATATGTGATAGTGTTCAATCTCGCCGTTTGTTCTTACACATGGGTAGCGTCCCTAGCTCCTTGATCCTGAGGAACTCACGGGAGGACATTCTTGAGCACAGTGGAACCAAAGGTTGCCCTGTCCCTAGAAACCTTGTCTACTTTATAATGAGAAATAAATGTATGTGGCTTAGACCAGGTAGCAGCCGCACAAATAGCATCCAGAGGTAGGCGAGCTGCATGAGCCAAAGATGTAGATATCGATCTTGTGGAATGTCCTTTGGGTTTGTGTAAAAGGGGTTGATCTGCAGAATCGTAGACATAGATTATACAATCCGTTAACCATTTAGAAAGAGTTCTTTTGGTAACTGCAAGTCCTTTCCTGCTATCAGCAAAAGCCACAAAGAGTTGATCTGTTTTCCTGTGATCTTTTGTTCTATCCAAATAAAACCTTAGCTGTCTGTGAACATCTAATTTGTGTAACATATACTCCATTTTGTTGGAGTGGTTTTTGAAGAAAGTGGGTAATTCAATGGACTGATTAATATTGTTAATGGAACATACTTTAGGGAGGAAGGATGAATTGGTTCAAGAGAAACTCTGTCAGAGTGAAAGATCAAATAAGGGTGCTTGATGGAGAGAGCCTGAAGTTCAGACACTCGTCTAGCAGAAGTAATGGCTACCAGAAAGAGAGTTTTCCAGGACAAAAATTTTAATGGGCAAGAAGAGGCAGGTTCAAAAGGGGGCAACATTAATTTAGATAGCAACAAATTTAGACTCCAAGGTGACGTAGGAGATCTGACCGGTGGTCTAATATGAAAAACTCCTTTTAAAAAGGCTTTACAAAGTCTGTGAGCCATAACAGGAGCTCCACATTCTTCCACATGGAAATTCGAAATGGCAGCCAATTGAACTTTTAGAGTAGCAGGAGAAGCACCCTGATGAAATAAGTCTGTTAAGAACTCTAATATCTTATTCAAAGGAGCTATAAAGGGATCCACATGGTGTGCCTTCGCCCAGAATACAAACCGTTTCCATTTGCTAGTATATGTTTTCGTAGTGGAAGCTTTATGCGAAGCCACTAATATATCCTGGACTGCTGGTGACAAAAGATCAGACCTGGCTAAGTTGGGAATTGGAGCAGCCAAGCTGCTAGATGGAGTGACAAGAGCGCGGGATGGGGAACCCCTGACGAGTGAGTCAATAGATCTGGCTCTGGGTCCAGAATCCAGGGTCCCCGAATGCAGTGTATTTTCAGGAAGGGAAACCAAATTTGACAAGGCCAGAATGGAGCAATGAGGATTATCGTCCTGTGTAGGTTCCTGGCTTTCTGGAGAAACTTCGATATCAGAGGAAATGGGGGAAATGCGTATAGGAGTCCTGGGGGCCAATCGTAAACCAGTGCGTCCCTGGGGACTTCCCCTGGAGGGGGTAATAGGGCAAAGTAGCTCCTGCATTTGGCATTCATTGGAGACGCAAACAGGTCGCAGGAAGGCTGGCCCCACGTGCGAAAAATCCTTTCCGCCACTGACTGTTTTAGAGACCACTCGTGCGGTAACAGAATTGCTCTGCTCAGCCTGTCGGCTATGACGTTGGATGACCCCGGGATGTGCGTTGCTATTAGAAAGCGACCCGTGGACTCCGCCCACTGCCAAATTCTCATGGCCTCTCTGCATAGTTGATAGGACTTGGTTCCCCCTTGTTTGTTTATGTACCAGACTACCGACATGTTGTCCGTCTGAACTGCAATAGTCCCTAGAGGAAGGAGGGGAGCAAAGTGTCACCATAACTGTGGGCGTGGGTAGCACAAACGGCCTCCCCTGGGAAAGGTTGCACGTTTGAAGCCACCAGTTTAGATCTGTTTTGCAAGTCTTTGTTATAAGAATCTCGTGTGTTAGAGGTAGTTGTTGAAATGACCATTGAGCAAACAGTAGCCATTGTAGGACTCTCATGTGCAGCCTTCCCAGGGAAATTGCAATAAGGGAGGCTGACATGAGGCCCAACACCTTCAGTACTAGTTTTGCAGGAGATTTCCTTGACAAGAGTAGAAGACGTATGTGAGTCTGCAGTGATAATATCCTTTCTGGGGGGAGCTTCAGAATTAATTGACGTGTGTTTAACTCTGCTCCTATGAACAAGATATTTTGTGATGGCTGAAGTAAGGATTTTCCGAAATTTACGGAGATCCCTAGGTGAACACACAGTTGAAGAACATAGTCTCTGGCCTGCAGTAGTTGACGCCGGTGGTGGCCGAAAGGAGCCAGTCGTCCAGATACGGAAACACCTGGAATCCCTGACGTCTCAAGTGAGACGCTACCACTGCCATACATTTGGTGAAGACCCTGGGGGCTGAGGTCAGACCAAAGGGCAGGGCTCGAAATTGAAAGTGACTGGCTCCCAGCCGAAGCAAACGATCTCTGGATGCCCTGGCCATTTTGATGTGGTAGTATGCATCCTCTAGATCTATTGAGCACATCCACTCGTCCTTCTGTAAGAATGGAAGGATCGATTGAAGCGTGACCATTCGGAACTTTTCTTTCTTGACGAAAGTATTGAGGTAGCTTAGGTCTAGAATGGGCCTCCAGTCCCCTGTTTTCTTTGGAGCTAAAAAGAACCTTGAGTAAGTCCCGAATCCTTGCTGGTCCGCTGGGACTGGCTGGATGACTCTTTTTTTCTAGCAGCTTTGAAATTTCTAAAGCTGCTGGCTCTCGCAGATGGGGCGGTACATCTGGGAGTCTTTTCTTTGGAATGGGATAGGATAGGAAGGGTATGTTGTAACCTCTGGTAGCTACGCTTTTTACCCACTTGTCTGTAGTTATACCTTGCCAGGCCTGAGGGTATAAAGCTAAGCGACCCCCGACTGCCTCCAGAGCAGGACAGTCGGGCCTCCTCTCAGGAGTGCTGGAAAGGTTTACCAGGGAGTGTATCCCTGTCACCTTGATGTTGCGGACCCCCTCTGCCGCCAGGGCGGCGTCTTCCACCTCTGCCCCCTCCTCTGCCTCTAGAGGGAGCATCACCCTGTGTGCCTGAGAAAGACCCTTGGGGTTTTCGAAACCACATTTTCCCACCGCGTTGCCCTTTGGGGTACGGTCTAGTTGGGGTGGAAAAACGGACTCCGACAGCAGACAGAGTCTTTCCCTCTTGTTCACACCGGGTAAGGGTCTCCTTTACTTTGGGGCCAAAAAGAGTGGCACCGTCAAATGGGGCGTTTGTAAAGGAAGACTTGAAGGCTTCCGCAAAGGAGCATAGGCGCATCCAGGATTGTCTACGAAGAGCAATCGCTGAAGCTGCTGCCCTACTCGAACCTTCGCCGCGTAAGAAATCAGCCTCATGGACGAGTTAACAATCGATGTTAGGGTATTAAGTTGCGCTGTCACTTTCTCTGAGACAGCTGCATCTGTAGTACCCTGGAGGGTATCTCCCAACTCTTTGACTAGATCCCTCTGCAGACGTGTAAAATGGGTCAAATAGTTCAGGGACCGCATGGAAAAAGCCGCTGAACTAAAAATGCGCTTCCCATATCTATCCATCGTCCTAGAATCTTTATTAGGCGGATGGACAGACGAAGAAGACTCCGACATCTCCTTTTTCATGGCTGCAGCCACCACCATAGCGTCTACTGGAACTCCTTTTGTAAGGTAGGACTTATCCTGAGGTGCTGTGATGTACTTGTTCGGTTTCCTTGGAACAGGTTCCACTGTGTCAGGAGCCTCCCACGCCCTTCGAGCAATAAGTTCCATTAGCTCGTCGAAGGGCGGAGTGACCCAGGAGGAGGAAGGGCGAGCACCAAATGCCTTCAGCAGAACTGACTCATCCTCAGAAGGGGGAAGGGACTGCCAGTCACCTCTCTGTTTCAGGATCTCCAAAATGTCTGAAAAGAGACATCTTCTGAAGGTGACTTAGGGGACCCCTCTGACTCATCTAAGTCAGTATCAGATGTTATGGATTCCTGTGGAGAATCCAAGTGTCTCCTCTTACACAGTCTCTTCCTAGGGACTTCCTCGTGGGGAGCATCCGAAGAAGCCTCGGAGGAAGAGGGGCACCCTCCAGGGGTGGCTGAGACACTGGTGCCCGACGCTTGGATGTGGCCGTGGGTGCAGATGAAGACAAAGGCCCTTTATGGGGAGGAGAAACTGCTTCCACTGATGTGGTTGTCTGGGTAGACAACACCTTCCTCATCAGGTCGAACGCCCCGGGTCCCGCATCGAAGAGTCCCCGGTTCAAGAAATGGGAAGAATCCCGACACGGGCACCGAAGGCATCGACCCGAGGACGGAGCCGAATCGATCCGTGCGAGGCCCGAGGGAGAGTCGGAACCGACACGCCGGTTCGACTCGCCCCGAACCAAGAACAGACCGTCGGCTCCGAGACTCGGTACCGGGTCCGACGGAGTCGAGGTGAGGAACAGACCGAGAAAGGACGGTTCTGGACCCGAGGGCTCCACAATCAGCAGATCAGCCTCTTCCGGCTCCAAAGACTGAATCGGTCTCGGAGGAGGAATGGATGGAGATACAGGAAGGCCTTCAAGTTTCGACACCAACTGGGTGGAAACCGAAATAAGTTTAGAGAGGGCGAATGCTCCAACAACTTCTGCACCACGCGATCCACATCGACATCCGAAAGCTTGGAGGAAGAACGGGTCGAAGGAACCGAAGACGGAGCCGACCTCAATATGGCCGAAGGAGGGAGCTCCATCACCGGTTCCAAGACTCGAGGCTCAGGAACCGACACCAGTTGAACACTCGGCCCGAAGTCTGTGGAACCGGTGATCTAACCTTTGAAGAAGAGCTCGGAGCCGATGACTTAGGCTCCGACGTCTTCGATTCCTTAGAGGACTTCGATGCCTGGTCAGAAGCATCCAAAGCCTCTTGGAAAGCTGGTTTCAGTAGACCTCTGTCCATCAGTTTCCTGTGCCTATCTGTCATGACCCTCCCACTAAAAGAGTGACAGATGGAGCAATCCTCTTGTAAGTGAAGAGGGCCAAGGCAGTAGACGCAGGAACTGTGGTTGTCAGTGACCGACATTTTTTGGCCACACTGACAACGTTTGAAACCAGACTTTGCTTTCTCCGACATAGTATAACAATATATAACTACAGAAAAACACAGTCAATCCGAGTAAAAAGTCACAATCAGGTTAATGTCAATCCGGTTAAATTGTCTCAATATGGTAGATGTGAAGGGAGTAGGCCCCGATACAAAAATACCGAAAAAAAGGTTAACGGTACCAAGGAATTACGGAACCACAACACAATCACACTTGTTAATACAGATAATATCAACTAGAATATATTTCTTAATAAAATATAACAAAAAAGTTATATCTTAGCTTAGAAACTCTCGAGCTAGCTCCCAACGATGCGTATGCAGCAGCGGCAAACTAGATCTGAGGTAAAGGCAGAGGGGGATTGTGGGTATTAGATTGTCTCGAGCTTCTTCTCGATGCAGAGCTTGCAAGAGGCCGGCACGGAGCCGAGGATCGGCTCCGAACCCATGTGTAAGAACAAACGGCGAGATTGAACACTATCACATCAGTATTTTACTTAATACAAAAGTAAACTAAAAACAATTCAAAGTTTAACAGGTGGAAGTAACATATATAGTTAAGCTAATTTAGTACATGAAAGAATATATTGGAGTAAGTAGTTAGGAAAAATAAGGAAATGTGTACAGTTCAAAACACATTTGATGTAGTATCTTATGCTAAGTATATATATTAACATAGTAGGGAGACAGATAGTCATATTTTGATATAAAAGAGAGTCCAATAAATTGAAAGGAAGATATACTTCTGGTTATCATTATGCAGTTAGAATATACAGTCAGTAAGATTTAGTACCTTAGTAAGAAGAAGACATGAGAGGTTAGTCTGGGTTCAGACAGGTGCACAGCCAATGAGATTTGAGGTAGGTTTTAAGCCTGCTTTTAAACTGTGTTAGTGAAGGTAGTGAGGTTAAGTTACTGGGAAGAGAGTTCTAGTTTTTACCTATGGTATTAGAGAACAGAGAGTCCCCTGCCTTATTGTAGGTTTTGTGTATTTGTACTAGTATTTTACTAGATAAGCGCAAGGTCTTAAGGTTGCAGTATGGGGTGATAAGGTTGGTAAGAATTGGTGTGTTGTTAGGCTGATACAGGATTTTATGGACAAATGTTAATTGTTTAAATAGAAGTAGATTGCGTAACTCTAGCCAGCCAAGATTGTGATAATTAATACAGTGATGGGTCCTAAATGGAGAGCCTGTTGCAAATCTCGCTATATTGTTGTAGGAGACGGCCAGTTTGTTCATGTTGTTTTTTGAGAGGTTAGTATATATAGGGGAGGCATAGAGGAGGGTAGAGAGTAAGTGGGTCTGGGCAATAGTAGATCTTGCTAGTGGGGTAAGAAAGGATTTTATTCTATATAGGGAGCCTAGTTTTTTGTTAACTGTTTTTATGGTGTTGTTAATGTGGTCTTCAAAGTTAAGGTTATTGTCAATCAGAACTCCTAGTGGTTTTGTGTTAGAGTCGGGATATGATGGTTCCATTGTTAGATGTGACAGTAAAGTGTAGAGATGTGGTCCTGTGGGTGGGGGTAAAAAGTAAAACTTTGTTTTTCTTAGGATTTAGGATGAGACACTGACGATGTAGACATTCCTCAGCTGTGTTAAACACTTTTGGGTAAGAGATTGAAGCTCTGCTGGAGTTGAGGCTGAGCATATAAATGTGGAGTTGTCAGCATATTGAATTAAGGAAGCTTGAGGAATAACAGTATGCAGGTCATTGATAAAAATAGAGAATAGAAGTGGTCCAAGTATAGAGCCTTGGGGGACACCTAGTGCAATGGGGAGATGGGGAGATAGGTTGTTTCCCCACATAACTGCTTGTTGCCTATTGCCTAAGTAGGATTCAAACCATTGTATAGTAACAGTATCAAGGGATAGGTTTTTTAGTATGTTTATGAGAAGTTGGTGGTTAACCATGTCGAAGGCTTTGGAGAGATCAATAAAAAGGGCTGAGGATAGAGTGTTGTTATTGCGATTTTTATTTATACAGTCAGAGAAGGATAAAAGGGCAGTAGTAGTACTGTGAAATGGCCTGAAGCCGTGTTGGCAGTTAGCTAATAAGTTGTTATCTATAAGGTGTTTTAACAGTTGCATATGAATGCATTTCTCCATGATCTTTGCCAGAGGAGATAGTATGACAATTGGTCTGTAATTGGATAGTTCCCTAGAATTTCCACCCTTGTGAAGGGGGATAATGTGTGCAATCTTCCAAATGGAAGGAATAGCACCCTCAGAGATTGTTCTGTTAATCAGAATGGAAACTGGGTAGGCTATGGCATTTGCTGCTTTTTGTAGATATTCTGCAGGAAGGAGGTCGGCTGCAGTGGTGGTAGGTTTTAGTTTTTGCAAAAGGGTTTGGATAAGGGATGTAGGGATGGGTTTGAGATGAAATGGGGGAGGTAAGGTGGTATTGGAGGGTGAAGGAGATGAGCTGTTGGGAGATAGTTGATTGGCAAGAGACTGAATGGTCTCAGTAAAGAAGGTATTAAAAGTACTAGCAATTTGCTTTGGATTGTCCTGATCAGCACCAACAGGTGGGGGAGTGACAGTACGGCCTGGGTGTAAGAGAGCATTTATACCTGCCCAGAATTTTTGGGGTTTACTTTGCTTGGTATTTTGGAGTTGAATGTAGTACTTTCTTTTATCTGACAATATTGCTTTTTGCTTTTTTTGTCTCATTTCTTAGCTGTCTGAACTTTATGTGATCTTCTTGGTTTTTAGTAGTACTCCATTTGTTCCAGATTTTATTTCTGAGTAGCATTTTTTTCTCTTTTGAGAGCCAGGGGGCAGGTTTGTTTCTAGTTTTAATGGTCCTTTTTGGAGCATGGAGGTCAAGAATATTTAGGAATTTACTATTAAAGTAGCTTACCGCTTCCTCTAAGATTAGACTTTTGAGGGGTGACCAGTTGCATGCTCTAAGTTCATTTTGGAAAATATCAGGGTTAAAATTTTTATTACTCCTGATTGCTCTATAGGTAATTGGATTTGGGGTGTCAGTCTTGACTCTAATTATGAAGGTGAGAGCATGGTCACTTATATCCTCAGGGAGAGTCCCTACATGATAACTTTGTTGATGTCTATTTATTAGTATCCAGTCTAGGGTACTTTCAGTGTTATTGTGTTTATTGGTCCTTGTGGGGGAACTTATAGTTTGAGTAAACCCATGTAGATTAAGATGGGTAGAGGGCGGATGAGAAGTACAGCTTTTCCAGTTAATATTAAAGTCTCCGAGTACTATTGTTTCTTGGGGATAGTTGGTTGATAGCCAATTCAGGATATTTTCAAGGATATTAGAGTTATGCCCTGGGGGAAGATAGACAGCAATAATATATATGGACTTATGGTTATTGAGTTGGATTTTGGAGATAAGTATTTCTTCATTGCTAGTTAGAGGGGGCTTAGAGTCAATAGAGGTTACTTGTAGTCCAGACTTGTATAGTATAGTTATTCCACCTTCCTTTTTAGCTAATCTATCTTGTCTTAAGGTGCTATATCCTGGTGGAGTAAATTCATTATCTTGTATAGTTGGTTTGAGCCAAGTTTCAGTAAGACACAGGATATCAAATGAGTGGACATCTATGAGAGCATGTATTTGGGCAACTTTATTATTTATGCTTCTTATGTTAAGATGGGCTACTAATAGTGAGTTGGGGGGTCTGATAAGGAATTGGGTAGAAGTGAGGGTTGCTGTATGGGTCACTGTAGAATGTGTAAAGTTTGGGCCAGGATTGGGTTGGATATCTCCATCTATTATTGTTTGGAGTTGGTTGCTAAGTGTAGGTTGCAGGTATTTACCTATAAGGAACAGAGATTTCCTGGCTTGAGGCCTATAGTATTTGATGTGATTTAGTCTGTGATATTTTGCTGATAGGTAGGCTATTGTACTAGGTGTATTTGAAAGAGATTGAGTATAACTTATGGGTGTTGAGCAGGTTTGCTTTGTTGGGTAGTAAAGGTTTGTGTGGTGGGATGTTCATAGAATATCAGTAGATAAAGTATAAAAAGAATCGGTATGAATAAGGATAGAAGTAAAAGTTTCCATTTGGATAGGTAGTTAACAGTGACATAGTAGCAGTGTAGAAAGTAGAGTAATGATAAGCTGAGTAGGTTGGATAATGTAGGTGAATCTTGGGTGTGGAGGTTCTGGCACTTTAAGGGGTGGGATTTTATGATAAGTCATAATTGAAGGGTGGGGCTAGAGTGAATAAATGTAGGAGTAGTGGGGGAGGGTGGGAATTGGGGCAGGGTGATAATTAATACAGTGATGGGTCCTAAATGGAGAGCCTGTTGCAAATCTCGCTATATTGTTGTAGGAGACGGCCAGTTTGTTCATGTAGCTTTTTGAGAGGTTAGTATATATAGGGGAGGCATAGAGGAGGGTAGAGAGTAAGTGGGTCTGGGCAATAGTAGATCTTGCTAGTGGGGTAAGAAAGGATTTTATTCTATATAGGGAGCCTAGTTTTTTGTTAACTGTTTTTATGGTGTTGTTAATGTGGTCTTCAAAGTTAAGGTTATTGTCAATCAGAACTCCTAGGAGTTTTGTGTTAGAGTCGGGGATATGATGGTTCCATTGTTAGATGTGACAGTAAAGTGTAGAGATGTGGTCCTGTGGGTGGGGGTAAAAAGTAAAACTTTGTTTTTCTTAGGATTTAGGATGAGACACTGACGATGTAGCCATTCCTCAGCTGTGTTAAACACTTTTTGGGTAAGAGATTGAAGCTCTGCTGGAGTTGAGGCTGAGCATATAAATGTGGAGTTGTCAGCATATTGAATTAAGGAAGCTTGAGGAATAACAGTATGCAGGTCATTGATAAAAATAGAGAATAGAAGTGGTCCAAGTATAGAGCCTTGGGGGACACCTAGTGCAATGGGGAGATGGGGAGATAGGTTGTTTCCCCACATAACTGCTTGTTGCCTATTGCCTAAGTAGGATTCAAACCATTGTATAGTAACAGTATCAAGGGATAGGTTTTTTAGTATGTTTATGAGAAGTTGGTGGTTAACCATGTCGAAGGCTTTGGAGAGATCAATAAAAAGGGCTGAGGATAGAGTGTTGTTATTGCGATTTTTATTTATACAGTCGGAGAAGGATAAAAGGGCAGTAGTAGTACTGTGAAATGGCCTAAAGCCGTGTTGGCAGTTAGCTAATAAGTTGTTATCTATAAGGTGTTTTAACAGTTGCATATGAATGCATTTCTCCATGATCTTTGCCAGAGGAGATAGTATGACAATTGGTCTGTAATTGGATAGTTCCTAGAATTTCCACCCTTGTGAAGGGGATAATGTGCAATCTTCCAAATGGAAGGAATAGCACCCTCAGAGATTGTTCTGTTAATCAGAATGGAAACTGGGTAGGCTATGGCATTTGCTGCTTTTTGTAGATATTCTGCAGGAAGGAGGTCGGCTGCAGTGGTGGTAGGTTTTAGTTTTTGCAAAAGGGTTTGGATAAGGGATGTAGGGATGGGTTTGAGATGAAATGGGGGAGGTAAGGTGGTATTGGAGGGTGAAGGAGATGAGCTGTTGGGAGATAGTTGATTGGCAAGAGACTGAATGGTCTCAGTAAAGAAGGTATTAAAAGTACTAGCAATTTGCTTTGGATTGTCCTGATCAGCACCAACAGGTGGGGGAGTGACAGTACGGCCTGGGTGTAAGAGAGCATTTATACCTGCCCAGAATTTTTGGGGTTTACTTTGCTTGGTATTTTGGAGTTGAATGTAGTACTTTCTTTTATCTGACAATATTGCTTTTTTTGTCTCATTTCTTAGCTGTCTGAACTTTATGTGATCTTCTTGGTTTTTAGTAGTACTCCATTTGTTCCAGATTTTATTTCTGAGTAGCATTTTTTTCTCTTTTGAGAGCCAGGGGGCAGGTTTGTTTCTAGTTTTAATGGTCCTTTTTGGAGCATGGAGGTCAAGAATATTTAGGAATTTACTATTAAAGTAGCTTACCGCTTCCTCTAAGATTAGACTTTTGAGGGTGACCAGTTGCATGCTCTAAGTTCATTTTGGAAAATATCAGGGTTAAAATTTTTATTACTCCTGATTGCTCTATAGGTAATTGGATTTGGGGTGTCAGTCTTGACTCTAATTATGAAGGTGAGAGCATGGTCACTTATATCCTCAGGGAGAGTCCCTACATGATAACTTTGTTGATGTCTATTTATTAGTATCCAGTCTAGGGTACTTTCAGTGTTATTGTGTTTATTGGTCCTTGTGAGGGAACTTATAGTTTGAGTAAACCCATGTAGATTAAGATGGGTAGAGGCGGATGAGAAGTACAGCTTTTCCAGTTAATATTAAAGTCTCCGAGTACTATTGTTTCTTGGGGATAGTTGGTTGATAGCCAATTCAGGATATTTTCAAGGATATTAGAGTTATGCCCTGGGGGAAGATAGACAGCAATAATATATATGGACTTATGGTTATTGAGTTGGATTTTGGAGATAAGTATTTCTTCATTGCTAGTTAGAGGGGGCTTAGAGTCAATAGAGGTTACTTGTAGTCCAGACTTGTATAGTATAGTTATTCCACCTTCCTTTTTAGCTAATCTATCTTGTCTTAAGGTGCTATATCCTGGTGGAGTAAATTCATTATCTTGTATAGTTGGTTTGAGCCAAGTTTCAGTAAGACACAGGATATCAAATGAGTGGACATCTATGAGAGCATGTATTTGGGCAACTTTATTATTTATGCTTCTTATGTTAAGATGGGCTACTAATAGTGAGTTGGGGGGTCTGATAAGGAATTGGGTAGAAGTGAGGGTTGCTGTATGGGTCACTGTAGAATGTGTAAAGTTTGGGCCAGGATTGGGTTGGATATCTCCATCTATTATTGTTTGGAGTTGGTTGCTAAGTGTAGGTTGCAGGTATTTACCTATAAGGAACAGAGATTTCCTGGCTTGAGGCCTATAGTATTTGATGTGATTTAGTCTGTGATATTTTGCTGATAGGTAGGCTATTGTACTAGGTGTATTTGAAAGAGATTGAGTATAACTTATGGGTGTTGAGCAGGTTTGCTTTGTTGGGTAGTAAAGGTTTGTGTGGTGGGGATGTTCATAGAATATCAGTAGATAAAGTATAAAAAGAATCGGTATGAATAAGGATAGAAGTAAAAGTTTCCATTTGGATAGGTAGTTAACAGTGACATAGTAGCAGTGTAGAAAGTAGAGTAATGATAAGCTGAGTAGGTTGGATAATGTAGGTGAATCTTGGGTGTGGAGGTTCTGGCACTTTAAGGGGTGGGATTTTATGATAAGTGATAATTGAAGGGGTGGGGCTAGAGTGAATAAATGTAGGAGTAGTGGGGGAGGGTGGGAATTGGGGGCAGGGTAGGGGAGCGGAGTGAGCCCGCAGGGCGAACAGAGCGGGATAGAGCCAGTGAAGAAGAAGGACCCTAGGAACAATCAGTGAAATGCTGACTACTGAGGTAAGGTGAAGATGTGACTGGAGGAGAGTGAGTAGTTGTAAGAGTAGAGGAGTGACCAGCAAAGAAAAGTACAAGTCAAATATGTGATAATTTGTGTATCAGAACATTGAGATAGGTTTGTAGAGCAAATCCTTAGGAAAAGGAGAGTAGAAACAATAGACTTTTCTAGTGTGTTTTCAGGTCTAGGAGTAGAGGAGGGGAGCAGAACTCAGCAGTTTAGATAACTTATAGGTAGAGTGATGAGGTTTGGGAGAAAGGATTAGAATAGCTTGGCTGACCTGGCTAGGGAGCAGTCCTCAGTTACATGTCATTATGGAGGTCAAGTATAGCAACAACTAGAGTCATTATAACACATACTTTCTTGGTTCCTTTTGGATTAGAGGCTAGGGAGAGGTTTAGCTCTATCCTATAGTTCAGGTAGAGACCAATTGCCTTAGCATAAGGTTTATATCTTGGCTTTCAGGCAGGACAGATTCTCATTCACTAGTTCAGGGCAAGCAGGGTAGAGTGCTGGGTGAATAAAGGGAGAAAAGAAGACAAAATTATAGGTAAACAGAGTGTTAGTGGCAGGCAAAAATTAGCTGTTCCACAAAACAAATAGTCAGATTAGGTGATAGTACCAACAAACAGTCAGAATGGCAAAGATGTGGCTGTTAACTGAACAAATATCCTTATTTGACCTTAGTAAATGCATTCACAAATACAGTACTGTACAAAAGTCTACTATAATTGCAGCACAAAAGCATAAAAAGAAGCAGAAAAAAAATCCTTTAACTTTCTTGTAACAGTATAAATCCTATTGAAATACTATAATGGTAGTGTGTATATATAACAGCCATAGTTCTAAATACACAGAGCAATTAAGTATTGGAATACTATGGCGATATCAGGTTAAAGTAATCACACGCAGTAGGAATGTTTACTACCAATATGTGCAGTATAGATAAATGTTAGCTTGATTACTGTGGCATTATCAGGTAACAAAGGGTGGACAGTAATAAAGTTAGGAATCTCCTCACTACCAGTCAGGAAGCACTAAAAGCAATAGGAAAGTAGGAATCCCCCTTACTTACAGCCGGAAGCACCAGAACGCTAAAACAATATGTACCTGGTCCCAGAACAGCAGCGCTAACATTACAAAAGTAGAAATCCTACTATAACTTATTAAAACCCCCTTTCAACAGTCGGAGCTCCAGCACACTAAAAAAAACAGCATACACACAGTCCCAAAAGAACAGGGAAAACAGTCTTACAGTCGTGAAGCAACAGAACGCTAAAAACAACATGTACCTGGATCCTAAACAGCAGCTCAAGCAATACAAAGTTATAAATACTATCGTAGAAAATTAAAACTCCCTTCTAGCAGTCGTAAGCATCAACACGCTAAAAACAAACAAACACACAAGCCCAAAGAACAGGGAAAACAGTAGTATACTAAGAAAGCACCCGAACGCTATAACAACATGTACCTGGTACCTATACAGCAGCGCAAGCCATACAAAATTATAAATCCTACTGTAGAAATCTAAGACTCCCTTACTGCAGCCGTATGCACCAGCACACTAAAGACGGCATACACACAAGCCCCAAGAACAGGCAAAACAGTAGAAATTTATTAAGCCTAAAATATAACACTATCGATCTCTTACTGATAGATAGGAAGTACTACAAGTGGTGAAAAAGCAGGAAACCCCTTTACTTTTAGCAAGGAAGCACCAGAACGCGGAAAGTAATGTCTAACTACTACCAAAAATAAGAGCGCAGGCAATACAGAGTCATAAATCCTAGTATATAAATAAATAAAACTCCCTTTCCACAGTCGGAAGCACCAGAACCTTAAAAAACAACATATACCTGGTTCAAATGAGCAGCGCAAGTAGTACAATTAAGTAACCCTAGTACAGTAAGCTAGACATCCCTTTCTATCAGTCGTCAGAACTAGAACGCTAAGAACAATGTGCGGCAAGATCCACGTGCAGCACGCTTAAACAGAATAGCAATTAACAGTGATAATTACATCGACACACTTTATGAAGCCAGAGTAGAGAATTCATTGCAGTACACACTTAAAAATCTTCCAGGTTTCGTAATATATAAGGTTATTAAACATGTAAGTTCAATAATACAATACCTACAATGGAATAGGACACTATAGCCAGGGACATGCAACAGCCAGAGCTTCCAGGAAAATAAAGATGGCGCCGACAGGAGTGGGATATATTTATATAGTTGGGGAAGGAAGTTAGAGGAATTAAGGGATTGACAGGAGAGGTAGGGGTAGAAGGGGCGGAGAGAGATCAATATAGACAGGCACTGGCCGGAAGCAAGAGCTTCACAATGCCAGGCAAGGCAGGCAGAAAAGAGATATAATATAGTAGGAGACAGATGTTATTTCCAGTTATTATACGGATAGGAGGGTCTATGGAGAAAACAGGTGGGTGGTGAAAGAGGCGAGGGAACACAGGTTCAGAGGCAGGATGGAGAGAGAAAGAGTAAGAGAAAAAAGGTAGGTGGAAGTAGAGAAGAGGGGACACAGGTTGCAGATGCAGGAATACAGAGAGGTAGTGGGCTTTAGGAGAGGTGGACAGTGAGCAGTAGAAGAGGGATAGAGCCAGTGAAGAAGAAGGACCCTAGGAACAATCAGTGAAATGCTGACTACTGAGGTAAGGTGAAGATGTGACTGGAGGAGAGTGAGTAGTTGTAAGAGTAGAGGAGTGACCAGCAAAGAAAGGTACAAGTCAAATATGTGATAATTTGTGTATCAGAACATTGAGATAGGTTTGTAGAGCAAATCCTTAGGAAAAGGAGAGTAGAAACAATAGACTTTTCTAGTGTGTTTTCAGGTCTAGGAGTAGAGGAGGGGAGCAGAACTCAGCAGTTTAGATAACTTATATGTAGAGTGATGAGGTTTGGGAGAAAGGATTAGAATTACCATAACTAAGCATCTGTGTTGTCCATTTTCATTCTTCCTCAGTGTATGGGTTCAGAACGGACCCACAGATCTGACTCAGCCACATATTCCAGACTTCGGATCCAGCTCTCAAGTTTAACCCTGTACCCATAATGCCCTATTCCATTGCCTCAGATTGAGTTTGTTGCCATATATCCTTATAGCTAGACATTGACAGGTATAGCTTGATAGAAAAAGGTAGGGCTCAAATCCAGAACTGTAGGTTCCAAATACAGTCCCATAGGTCTCTCCAGAAAAATGGATGGGAGATGGATGGGAGGGACGTTGAGAAGGAATGATAATGGACAAAGCAGATGCTAAGTTACATTGTGACACTGCCAGCCTAGCAGGCTGGAATTTTGTAAATAATTCTATGTCATTTGTAAATATTGATATGATTTATACAGAAGTATGTGATGATCAAGATTTGTACAGTACTGAACTTCAAGAATGTAAGCGCAGCATAAGATTAACTTGCAAAACTTCAAGAAAATAAGTTGAAATTAAATTGTTTTATGATTGTATTATAAAAGTTAGGTTCAATGCAGCAATGAAACAGGATGTCTAGAACTAGGGTGCCTTCTACATTGTTTTGTAAGTGTTTTATTGTTTTATGACTTTCAAGATTTGCAAACTTCTGAGAGATGTGTATTTTAACATAGAGGTTGTAAATTCTGTTAGTTCTGTTTTAGCCTGGGAACTGAAGTCAGGTGATAAAAGTGATGTCATCCAAGTTAACCCAGCAGTAATACCTGATATTAATTTAAGAACTCTCTCAGAGAAAGACTGGGCATTTTGTATTTTGTCTTTGACCTGGAAACACCCACTCATCATTATCACCATCTACACTTGCCTTGCTGTAAGTATGATTTAGGACATAGCATCTCTTTTAGATATAGATAGGAATATAGTAAAGATTAGTTTAGATGCTTTCTCTATTTATTTGAGGCTGTCCTGCAATGTTGTTTTAAGATATCTCCTGTTAGTTTAAACTCTAAAGTGACTGTGTTCATTTATAGGTTCATAGGTTCATAGGTTTGTACTAGGCTATCTGCCCTAGGGCATTTATAAGCTTAGCCAGAGTGTATGTGGCTTACACCACCCCTTAGGATGAGAGTACTATGCCCTTTTAGGGTTTAGTTTACTATGCCTCTGTCTAGTAGTGACACAGAGATGACCCCCGGGGTAAACCTACGATCTCCCATCCACTTGTCGAGATTTCTCTTGAATAGAGTCAGTGAGGGGCTCTGCCTAACATGGACTGGGATTCTGTTCCAGAGTGTAGGGAGCCTCTGGGTTATGAATCTGTCCGTCCAGCACGTTCTATTTATTTCTGTGCTGCGGTTTAAGTCACTTGTTCTCGTGGATCTGATGGATTTGGATTTTCTGAGGTGGAGCATGTCCATTAATTCAGGATTGGACATGGCCTTGTACGTCAGGCACAGATCACCTCTGAGTAGGCGGTATGCGACTGAATAGAGCTGGAGTTTTTTCAGTCGGGCAGCATATGACATATGTTTAAGACCCTTTATCCTTTTGGTGAGGAACTTTTGGGGTCTTTCCAACTGCTGCAGGTGTCGGGTGAGATACATCCCAAATGGGGCATTGTACTCAATCACTGACCTGATAAGAGAAGAGTACAGGGGCACAATGACCTCTCTTGATCTAGATGTGAAACCCTTCATGATAAGGTGGGCAATATAGAAGGTCTTCCTAACCACTTTGGCATTGTGAGTGTCAAATGAGAGGTTACTGTCAACCTGGGTCCCTAAGTCCCTGATTACCTCTTCCGTACTTAATGGATTACCGCCTATGTGGTAATTTGTTGGTACCTTGTTTTTCCCAAAGGGTATGACTATACATTTTTGGCGTTCAGCTTAAGGCCATGGCTCTGGCACCAATTATCCATTTCTATGAGGCCTCTCTGAAGGATGTTTGTGTCCGCTGGAGTATCAATTATGGCGCCCAGTTTGCAGTCATCTGCAAACTTTGTCAGCCACAATCCTCCTATGTTTGCCTGTACCTCGGAAAAATAAATGCCGAACAAGAGGGGTCCCAGGACTGAGCCCTGTGGGACACCACTTGTGACTGGCTTAGAGTCTGACGTAGCTCCAGCAACTCTGACCCTGTGGGTTCTGTCCTTGAGCCAGTTTGCAACCCATCTTTTGACATATGGGTTTACATTTAAGCTGGTGAGTTTGTCTATGATGCCCGAGTGGGGTATTGTGTCAAAGGCTTTTGCAAGGTCAAGGTAGGCTGTGTGAACTGCCTTACCCTCATCAATGGCCTTAGTGACTGTTTCAAAAAAGTCGACCAAGTTCAAAAGGCAGGATCTGCCCTTGACAAAGCCAAATTGGGTAGGTTCCAATGTCTGTAGGTCCCCAATGTCTTTGTTTATGAGTTCCATAATGGTCCTCTCCATAGCTTTGCAGACCAGGCTCGTCAAGCTTATGGGGCGGTAATTTCCAGGGTCCGTAGAAGCACCGCCTTTGTGAAGTGGGACCACTGTTGCCATACGCCACTCTTTGGGTACGTATCCTGTAGTAAGGCTAAGATTAAACAGCAGCCTTATGTGTGGGTTTAGTTCCTCTTGGAGTTCATGTAGCACACAGCCCGGGACACCATCCGGTCCCATTGATGCTGTGTTTTTAGCTTTAGAGAGGGCGGCTCTCACCTGGGCATCTGAGATGTTAGGGAGGCTACACTCTGCTGGGATAGTTATTTCTCCTTTTGGGGGGGGAGGAGAAATTTGCACTGAACCTGTCTGCCAGAATGTTGGCAATGTCAGTGGGTTCAGTGTATTTTGTGTCATTTTGGAGTAACTCTGAGCATATCTGGGAGTTTCCACCCAGGTTTCTAACATAGCTAAAGAAGGCCTTGTGATTGTCTTTTGTGTCTTTTGCGATTTTTCTCTCAAAGTTGGACTTGGATGATTTTATGAGTGATCGTAGTTTTTTGCTAGTACTGATCAGAGATGCCTTCCCTTTTAGGGATTTTGCTCTGTCATGTAGTAGCTTCCTCCTCCTGTTGTAAAGTTTGTTTATGGCTGGGGTCCACCAGACTGGGCGCCTGCCTTTGGGGGAATGGGTCTTGGTTTTATTTGGGATTGCATGATCCATGTATTCTTGAAGGTGCCCATAGAAGGCATTTGCAAAGGATTCAGCAGTGTGGGTTGTGGTTTCCACTGGCCCAGGGGCCTTGAAAGATACCACTTCAGTCTTAAGAAGTGTGAAGTTTGCTTTTGAGAAGTTCTTCACTGTGGTCTTTTGTGCAGGGGGTGGGGCGGGATGTGGATTTCCAGTGAGATTAATTTATGGTCTGATCTTACCAAAGAGGGATGTACTTCCAGTGTGGAGCATTTTGTCCCCATGTTTGTGATGATCAGGTCTAGTATATTGTCTCCTCTTGTGGGAATGGTGACTAGTTGTTCCATTGCATTTGAGTTTATGAATTCTAGGAACCTTTGGGCTAGGGTGTTGGGGCTTGAGTAATGTTCCCAGTCTATGTTTGGGTAGTTGAAGTCTACCAAAATGATGGTATTTGGAGAGACATTCATACTCTCCAGTGTCTTCAGGAAGGCTGTGTGGGGTTCCTGAGTTTGAGAGGGTGGTCTGTAGCATGCTACAAACTGTAAGGCAGTTTTGCCTATGGTTAGTTGCACCTGGATAGTCTCCGATGCTTCGTGCATTGCCACTAACCTGGAGGTGTGGGTATCTTTGATGAAAATGGATACTCCCCCTCCTTTTGTGGTTCGGTCCAAGTTTTGGGGCCGGAAAGCATGATATGAGGTAAAACCTGATAGTGCTGGGGTGCTCTCAGTAGCCTTGAACCAGGTTTCAGTCACTGCACAGACATCGATGTTCTCCATATTGAGGAGGGCTTCGAGGGCGTGCATCTTGAGGTTTAGACTTCTGGCATTGAGCAGCATTCCCCTTAGTTTTTTCCACTTGTGTTTTCTAGGGAGGTAGGTTTGTCATTTGAACCTTGCCTAAAAAAGGCACTATGGGGGTGGCAAGAGCCTTGGCCAATATCTGGAAGCCCAGGGGTGACAGGTGCAAGCCATCCCTTGCGAAGCAGTGTGGCTTGTCAAGCATGTCATCCCAAGCAGACAGACACTGGATCCCCTTAGAATGACACCAGTAATTAAGCCAATTGTTAAAACTGATCATTTTGTCTTTGTACTGTGGCATCATTCTTGGTGAGGGTAAGATGCTGCTCAGGGTCAGGGTCATACCGGCCTAGGCTACATAATCAGAGAGCTCCTCTATGTCTCTTTTCATGTAGTCCAGGGAGGTACATCTCAGGTCATTCACACCGGCATGTACAATGACTGAGTCATATTTGTACTTGCTGTGGAGTGACCTGAGTGCTTGTGTTATGTGGCGGATTCTAGCTCCCGACAGGCAGCTTACTGTGACCCTCTCCTTGTTCAGTCTGGTGAGCGGGATGTCAGTGTGCCTGACTATGGAGTAACCTATTACAAGTGTGTCTGGCATGTTGTTTGGCCTTAAGGGCTGTGACTGTTTAGCACACTGACTTTGTGAACTATGTGTTGGATGTGCTATGTCTTGAGGTGGTGGTTGCTTGGGTGTCTGCTTTGGAGGCATCTGTTGTTTTGGTAGATTTTTAATCAGCACCTCCGAGTATGTTTTTGTGTGTTTATGTGTTTGGTTTGCAGTTGTGATAGTTCTATGTGAGACTGGGTTTGTGGTGTGCATGGTTACCTTCTCCTCCTGACTGGTCTTGCCAGTACTGAATTGAGAGAGCTCAGCCTCCAGTTTGGCTATATAGTTGCATCTCTCGCATATATTTGTATTTGTTGGGAGGAGGAGAGGGTTGTCTGTGTACATGAGGCAATTGTAACATTGCCTCAAGATTCCCAGATTCACCAGCTGAACAGGAGAGGACGCCAGCAACTGACTCTTCGATATGCTAGAAATAGTGAAAAAGATTGCTGTGTAACTGAGTCAGAAGGGACCTATAAGGAAATGGGTACTCAACAGAATTTAGGTGAATGAAGTACTTTTCGTTTGTTTAAGAGTGCTTTACCTGTATACAAAATGCTTTAGGAGCAAGTGCTGAGCTTTTCAGATAGAGTATAGGCTGTTTAGATTGCAAGTAGAACAGTTCTAAGGGAAAAATTGAAGAGCAGACTTGGCGGAGCCAGAAAAAGTTTAACCTTGTTTAACCAAGTTTAACCTTGTTTAACCAGTGCTGCACTATGTGCACAACCGCGCAAAGCTGTGCAAATGCAGATTTTAAGCAGTGAACTACAAAAGAGCTAGGAATGGTCCCAAACAACCAATTACTAACAGCTTCTTGTGCTGAGGTCACTTCCCCCAAGGATAGGTAGGCTGCTCAAGGCTCCCCACTCCCACTGGTGAGCAAAGAAACTTCCTTCTATCCAAGTAAGGTAATGGACAACACAGGAACTACACCACATCCCAGAATACAGCAATGCCTGTATACTGGTCTAAACTAGTCGAGAAAGGTGGGAAAACAAGGATTATTTTTTTGTCTTTTTGTTTTTTTTTTTTTTTTTTTTGCAGAAATACACAGAAAATTGTCTTGTTCTTTTATTATTTATTATTAAATATATTTAAACCTATCTTTGTGGCTATTTGTGAGACATATTTAAGCTCTTAGAGTACTTCCATTTGTATTTGGTGACACTGTACTGGCCACTCCTAAATAGTCTTGCATGTCTTGGTCAGATTACCATTTGGATAATATTAACATCACACAGCAGGATTGGACACCCTTTGTAAGGGCCTTATAGTAGCTGATAAGTAGGGAATGGTGGCAGTGGAAGCTACCTTATAGTTTTGGCAGCAGGGGCCATAGCTAGTAAACCTGTGATAGCCTTCCCCAGGTGTGTGTGTGTGTGTGTGTGTGTGTGTGTGTGTGTGTGTGTGTGTGTGTGTGTGTGTGTGTGTGTGTATTTGTATATAAATCAAATCTCAAAGTGTGTGTATCAGCTACCTGGGCAGTGACATGAAGCACTAGTTGGACAGAGAGGGTGTTAGTGATCTTGGCTTGACCCCTCAACAGAGATCTTAACCCTATAGCTGTTCCAGTGGGGAGTCTTATTGGCGATCTGGAGAAAGAGAGAGAAACCAACCCCAGACTGACTGTGATCTCTGTGTGCTCTTAAGGGAAATTGCACTTTACTGTGTGTGTACTTGTCATCCTCCCAGTGTGTATGTCCCCTAGCTGTTGCCAGTGGTGAGGACTGAGGCTCCTTGATTACTGGGCCAGTGCAGGGGCATCACATATTAATTGATTAGCAGTGGTGGGATAACCAAAAATGGTGCCTCTTTCCTGTGGAAAACAAGCAGCAAAAGCCAGTAAAAGTTAAAACTCTTTAAATGTCACTTTTTACACATAAAAACAGTAAAAGTACTTTAAAACAGTATGCCAGTCCTAAAAAGTAAAATAAGTACAAATTTTCTACAGAAAAAAATGGTTTTCAATTACTTTGTAAACTTTCAAACTGACAGGAAAAAAGCTCACTCTCATTTAAAAGTATTTTACAGTCTCATGACAGTCCATTAAAAACAACTGGAAAAAATTAAAACAAAATTTTAAAATGGAAAGTTTGCCCAGCAAAGGAACCACATAAGCCAACTGTTGATCCTCGAAGGCCTTGTGGAGAGTATTGTTTGGCAGCAGGAAAGCTCTGAAGGGTTTGGTGGCCCATGCCTGTCTTTTTAGTCAGCTCAGCTTGAGCTGACTAAAAGACTGGGTGCATAGAAGGTGCCCTGAAAGTTTAGAAACTGGCTGGTGGTTGTATCCTTGGCAGAATATAACTCATATAACTAAGATTACTGTAGCAATGATCAACATGATGAACATCAGCTGTGATCCTAGTATTGTCTGATTGAAAGAACAAAGCACAGTAATACATTCTTACCATTTACCTGGAGATTGATGGGTTTTTCAGATGAATAAGCATGAGAGACATCTTCAAGTTGCACTCGACAAAAGTATTCATTTCTGTCATTGTTTCTGATGTTTACAATTTCAATGGATATATCATTGTTGTTTGGGTTCCCACTAAATAAATAACGATCCTTATCTGATGTGGTGGCTACATTGTTGCAGGTGTACGTCTCTGCACTTTCTTGGTATGGGAGAACACACTGAAAGATGACTGGTCCATGAAATGTATTGCCTGTTCTCCAGATAACTGTGATGTTACCTCTGTAATCATCAATAGGATGTGTGAACGTGCAAGGAAGTCGAGCTGATTTTCCTGACTCTACATTCACTGTATCTGGAACTTGTATGCTCCAATCTGTTTTACCAGCTCCTGTAATAAGATCAAAGCAAAATAATTTGAAAAATGCAGCACAGAGGAAAGAATATATATTATACTAGACAGACTAGCTTACTTTTGTTAATAGGTAAATCATACTGCTTAATTACCTATTTTGCAATGTCACAGAGAGCAGACTCAAAAGAAACAATTACAGTGGTGCCATTATTTGCAGTTCTGTGTGTGTGTGTACATATATAGGTTTACTATCAAAACTTCAGACGGCATTCATGCAAACTGGGATGGTCAAAAGGCTATTTTCCAGTTTACGGAAGGCTGAACAGAAAATGGTCTACTCCACAACAGGGAATGCTATTGTGCATTCACTGTTGTGAGGTCGAAGTTCTGCTTGGAGATCACGGTACAGTGGAGATTGGGAAATGCAGCCATTTCCTCAGTGTAGTGCTATCTCGGAGTTTGTATATATAATTAGCAGGGGTGGGTTGCAGCCCCCCACGTTGGGGGTGTAGGGGGCCTACCCCCCTGCAAAATGTTAGTTGAAACTGACTGGAAGGTAAGGTCCGCTGAGTAAATTTGTAAATTTGACTTTGTCGAATATGGACGTGTCGGCATTACTGCTTTTGTTATTTTCATTAGATGATGTTTTTATTTTTAGTGTTATTTCTCAAGTAAGTCATTACTTGAAGGAATGCATTTCAGAATTTTGACAGTAAACATATATATAATCACATCTCTCTCTCTCTGTATATATATATTTAGGACTTTCAATCGAAAGATCAAAAATCCGAATCCCTTACCACCGAACACACTTTAACGAAAGAGCTTTCATCCAAAAAGCGCTTTCATTAAAGTGTGTTCAAAAAAGAAAAAAACACTAAATTTACATTTTATATATATATATATATATATATATATATATATATATATATATATATATATATAAAGGGCACACTACGAAAGCTCGGAACCACACAATACCGACGCCCACAATACCAATACCCAGAAGAACGAAACTTCAAAATCCCGATGGCGATTAATGGAGATTGCCGTATAATGCGTAAAGGTAAGTTTGCCATTCTCCCCACTGTAGTGCGATCTCGGAGTAGGTATATTTATGTTACGGGGGTGTGGGGGGTGCAGGGGGGCTTGCCCCCCTGTATACATGCTGTTATTGTTGGTTTTGGGGTTTTATTTTGTTGTTTTATTATTTTTGGTATGCTGTAGTTTTGTTCTTCTGGGCGTCAATATTTTCAGTGTCGGAATTGTTCGGTTTTGGGATTTAGTAGTGAATATATATATATATATATATATATATATATATATATATATATATTAAGTACTAGAACTACAGAATGTTCTGAGCGTCCACAGCTCCCCTGTGCCAGTCCTGCGGTTTGGGCTGCTTGATTCGCCTCCAGTAATCCATCTCAGGTGCTCCCTCCCTGCTTTAAATGCAAAAGGAATACCTCCAGCCAACTCCTGAAGACAGCCTGAATTTGCCAGCTTGCCTGGTACTTAGAAAACTACTACTAAGAAGACCCCCCCCCAACAAGATTGTGTAAATTAAGCCATCCTGGGTGCTCCCTCCCTGCTTTAAACGCAAAAGGAATACCTCCAGCCAGCTCCTGAAGACACCCTGAATTTGCCAGCTTGCCTGGTACTTAGAAAACTACTACTGAGAAGAGAAAACCACTACTGAGAAGACCCCCCCCAACAAGATTGTGTAAATGTATGTTGCTTAATACTAATTAAATGTAGACTTGATGTACTACCTATTGAGTCAGTCTGCCCTCCCGTGTGCACGTTCTAGCAGCCTACCTCAGACCATTTGCCCTCTCCCCCTCCTGTTATCATTAACCTAGAATATATTTAAACCTAAGACACGTTCAGCTATCCCTGCTGTTTGCTATCTCCTTCTACCGCTAGGTAGCAGCATCTACCAATGTAAATCCTAGATATTCATTATAATCCCAACAAGTTTTATTTTTTTTCACAAAAAGCTGGTTGTGAGTTAATATCCTAAGACTGTGAATATCTACTCCCTCCTTGCTAAACCACCCTCAGTAAAGGTCAGTCTTCATTACTCTCTCTGAAAATATTAGCACATACCTTCTTACTACAGCCATTAAATTGCTCTTTGCTGATACTTTTTCTATACTCATATCTGTTAAGCCCTCCTCCTTCCTAGGATTTTTCTTCCTACCTACTTTCCACCCCTTTAGTCCCTCCTACCTTCTACCCCTCTAGTCCAATCACCTTCCCTCAACCTATCCCCTCCCCCTTAGCCTAGTTTCCCCCTGGAGTTTACTTCTATCTGCTACAGACTGTGGCACCATTTTTAAATCCTGTTCTGAGCGTCCACAGCTCCCCTGTGCTGGTCCTGCAGTTTAGGCTGCTTGATTCGCCTCCCGGTAGGTCTTTTCTATATATCTGTCTTTCAATTGCAAGCCTCTAAAGTACCTATTGAGCTAAACAACGCAATTTTGCTTATAACTGTGTTTTAAGGTTATAGATGGCCTTGTGCTGACGGCTATCACTCATCTGTGGCAAATGTGTTTTTGACTCCTGCAAGCTGCTTTTTGGGATGAGTGGGGCTTTTTTTACACTGCCTAATGCTGCATTAATATAGTCTGGGTACAAGGGGCTTGTTTGAATATTGCTGGCTTGCCATGACCAGAAACCTGGTGTAAAGATGTCGTGTTAAAAGGATGCCAACCAAAGTGCATTGCTGAATGCCTGTTTGCCTCTTAAGGTGGAATAACAATCCTACTATAAGCCTTCCTCTTAAATTCTGGCTTAGCAGCCATTTTCTCTCCATTTGTAACTATATGGGCACTGCATGGTTTTAGGGATCATTTTGCACTATATACTGTACTGTTAGACTGCTTGTATTGTACTGTGTCATTTCTCCTTTGCTTAAGTTAATTACCGCCTTAGCAGCTGTAAACTGCTTTTTGGGACGAGTGGGGCTCTTTTTATGTTGTCCACAGCTGCATTAATTTAATCTGGGTATATGGGGCTCGACTGTTGAGCATTGCTGGCCTAGTCTGCTCTCCAGATGTCCTGTTAAAAGGACGCCAACTAAAGTGCATCGTTGAAGGCCTGTTTTTCTCTTTTTAGGGTGGATCAACAGTCCTACTATAAGCCTTACAGCTTAATTACCGGCTCAGCAGCTATTTTCTTTTTGTTTGTGTCTATAAAGGCACCACACGGTTTATATACTGTTTTGAAAACTGTTCTGCACAATAAATGTCTATAAGTGCGCAACACGGATTATACACTGTTTTGAAAACTGTTCTGCACAATATATTGCACAGCTTGAATATTTTTGTAGTTTAATGTGTTATTTTCCCCTTGCTTTCTGTTGAGCACAATTTATAGCACTGTTTGAAGATTTTGTAGTATTACTTTGTTATTTACCCCTTGCCTACTGCTGATTATATTTGGATCTAGTGCAGTATAACCCTGTTCTCTCAAATGGACTAGGGTCACTGAACTGCAGAATGAATGTTTTCTTTTATTAATGGAGCCTACATTGCCTAACTTGTATTGTTTATAGCCTTATATCTGCTGCTTTCTACTGTTAATCCCCTTAAACCTACTCTCCCTCTACATACTTGCTCTAGCCACATCTATCCCCAGCATCTCTCTATTACTGTGCTTTGTTACACCCTCCTTTCTTCTCTAAACATCGCTTACCTTCTGCCTCCCCCTCTTCCCTTCCATCTACAGCTGCAATATTAACTAACTCAGTGTTGTCTCCCTCTCTTCTACAGTAACCCATCCCAAGTGCTCCCTCCCTGCTTTAAACGCAAAAGGAATACCTCCAGCCAACTCCTGAAGACACCCTGAATTTGCCAGATTGCTTGGTACTTAGAAAACTACTACTAAGAAGACCCCTCCCCCAACAAGATTGTGTAAATGTATGTTGCTTAACACTAATTAAATGTAGACTTAGGTTCATAGGTTGGTACTAGGCTATCAGCCCTAGGACCTATACAAGCCTAGCCATAACAATTCCCTGGCTATTTCTTCCCACACTATTTACTTCCTTGGACCCCTGTCTAGCAGGGCGACTGACATGATCCCTGGGGTGAATTTCCTTTCTCCCATCCAATCAAGGTTCCTTTTGAAGAGGACCAAAGAGGCACTCTGCTTGACATGTATGGGCAGTCTATTCCAGAGTCTCGGGAGTCTCTGGGTCAGGAACCTATCCCTCCAGCATATTTTGTTTATTGTGATGACAAGGTTTAGATCCCTTGAGCGTGTGGCTCTAAAGGATTGGGATTTCTTTAAGTGTAGCATGTCCAACAGCTCTGGATTTGACATGGCCTTGTATGTTAAGCAGAGATCAGTTCTGAGTAGACGATATGCGACAGAGTATAGCTGGAGTTTTTTAAGGCAGTCAGCGTAGCGCATCTGCTTTAGGCCTGTGATTCTTTTGGTGAGGTATTTCTGCGGCCTTTCCAGTTGTTGCAGATGTCTTGAGAGGTACATACCAAATGGGCATTGTATTCTATAATGGGTCTAATGAGGGATGAGTACAGTGGGACAATGACCTCCTTTTTTCTGGATGAAAAACCCTTAGTGATGAGGTGTGTCACACAGAAGGATTTCCTGATTGTCGTGGCGATGTGGTTATTGAAGGTGAGACCACTGTCCACCTGTGTCCCTAAGTCTCTTATCACACTTTCGGTGTTTAGTTTACTGCCACCTATGTGGTAATTCACGGGTACATGTTTTTTCCCAAAGGAGATAGCTATACATTTTGTGGCATTGAGCTTGAGCCCATGGCTCTGACACCAAGCATCTGTTTCTGTAAGGCCCTTTTATAGAGTATCCACATCATTTGGGGATTCAATAATGGCTCCCAGTTTGCAGTCATCTGCAAACTTTGTTAGCCAGAGTCCCTTGGTGTTGGCCGGTACTTCAGAGCAGTAGATGCCAAACAAGAGCGGTCCCAGGACTGAACCCTGAGGTACTCCACTTGTCACTTGTCTGGAGCTGGATTTGGAGTCGGCTACTTTTACAGTGTGGGTTCTGTCAGTAAGCCAGTTGGCAACCCATTGGGTGACATAGAGATTAATGCCCAGCTTAGTAAATTTATCTATGATTCCAGAGTGGGGGATGGTGTCAAAGGCCTTGGCGAGGTCTAGATAGGCTGTGTGGACCACTTTACCCTTGTCCATGGTTCTGGAGACTGATTCAAAGAAGTCAATGAGGTTCAGGAGACAAGATCGGCCCTTCACGAACCCAAACTGGGTGGGGTCCAGTATTTGAAGTTTGCCAATGTCTTTGTTTACAAGTTCCATGATAATACGCTCCATGGCCTTGCAGATAAGGCTTGTCAGACTGATGGGACGGTAGTTTCCGGGATTCAAGATGGATCCCCCCTTGTGGAATGGGATAACTGCAGCTCTGTGCCACTCAATGGGCATGAAACCTGAGGTGAGGCTATAATTAAACATGACACTTAGATGAGGTGCCAGTTCATATTGTAGTTCATGTAGTACACAGCCCGGGATATCATCTGGTCCCATGTATGATGTATTCTTAGCTTTGGAGAGTGCGTTTTTTATCTGTGTGTCTGTTATTACCGGAATTTGGCAATCTTCCGGTATTGAGATGGGCCATTTAGGGGATGGGAGGGGGGTGAAGTTGGCACTGAATCGATCTGCTAGGATATTGGCAATATCCTTGGGATCAGTATATTTAATGCCATTCTGTTTTAGCTCAGAGCAGATTTGAGCATTGCCATTTAGATTAGTTATAGAATGCCTTGTGGTTGTCTTTGGAATCTTTGGCAATTTTATTTTCATAACTAGCTTTGGAGGATTTTATGAGGGATCTCAGTTTCTTACTGTGGTTGGTAAGGGAGTTTTTTGCATCCTGGGATTTTCCTCTTTTCTGCAACAGGTTCTTCCTTTTGTTGTAAAGTTTGTTTATAGCAGGGGACCACCAGATTGGCTTCCTTTTTTTGGAGGAGAGCATCTTGGTTCTATTTAGGATGGCACGATTCCTGCATGAGTGGATGTGCTCGTACTGTGCCTTAGTGTAGGATTCAGCAGTCAAACTTTCAGTTCCCGTCTGCATGGGTGTCATGAAGTTTGTCACTTCTGACTTGAGTAGCATGATGTTGGCTTTGGAGAAGTTTTTTACAGAGGTTTCCTTACTGGGGGGTGGGGGTGGGATGTGGATGTTAAGAGTAATTAGCTTATGGTCAGACCTGACTAACGAGGGGGTGACCATAGGTGTGGAGCATTGATTTCCCATATTGGTAATGACCAGGTCTAGGATATTGGAGCCCCTGGTGGGAATATGGATTAGTTGATCCAGGGCATTGGAATTTATGAATTCCAAGAACCGTTGGGCAAAGGTGTTGGTACACAAGTAGTTTTCCCAGTTAATGGCAGGGTAGTTAAAATCACCCAGTATTAGGGTGTTTGGCTCTATCTTAATATTTTCCAGTATGTTTATAAAGGTGTAGTGAGAATCTTGGGGCATGGTGGGGGATCTGTAGCAAGCTACAATTTGGATTGCAGTCTTACCTAGTGTTAGTTGCACCTGGAGAATTTCAGACACATTGTGTTGGGCAACTAGCCTGGTGGTGGTGTGAATATCCTTGGTGAATATGGACACTCCTCTACCTTTAGTGTTTCGGTTCTGGTTTGGTGGCCGAAGAGTGTGGTAAACGTTGTAGCCTGGTACTGCAGGGGTGCTCTCTGGAGCCTTGAACCAGGTCTCAGTTACTGCACAGATATTGATGTTCTCCATTGTTAGGAGTGCCTCGAGAGAGTGCATTTTGAGGTTTAGACTTCTAGCATTGAGTAGCATTACCTTCAGATTTTGCATGCTTGTACCTGTTACGGTGGTGGTTTTGTCCTTTGAACTTTGCCTAAAAAAGGCACTGTAAGGGTGGCAAGAGTCTTAGCCAGTAACCTGAATCCCAGGGGCGACAGGTGCAGACCCTCTCTGGCAAAGCATTGTGGTTTGTCGATCATGTCATCCCAGGCAGACAGATACCGGATCCCCTTTGAATCACACCAGAAGCTTAGCCAATTGTTGAAGTCAATCATTTTGTCCTTATATTGTGGTATCATTCTGGGTGAAGGCAGAATGCTACTCAGGGCTAGGGTCATACCTGCCTGGGCCACATGATCCGAGAGCTCTTCCATGTCTCTTTTCATGTAGTCCAGGGAGGTACATCTCAAGTCATTCACTCCAACATGGACAATGACAGTCATATTTGTACTTGTTGTGGAGTGACTTGAGTGCATGCATTATGTGGCGGATCCTGGCACTCGACAGGCAGCTGACTGTAATTTTCTTCTTGCTCATCCTGGTGAGTGGGACATCAGTGTGCCAAACTATAGAGTCACCTATGACTAAAGTGTTAGGTACGTTGTCTTGCCTTAGGGGCTGTTGCTAGGTGGCACACTGGTATTGTGAGCTATGTGACACTTTGGTTGTGATTGGTGTTTGTTTGCGTTTCAGCTTCAGAGGTCCTTGTTGCTTGGGCAGGTTACAGTTAAGGGCCTCCACATATGTGGATCTAGCGTTGCTATATGTGGGTGTTGGTGGTGTGGGTTTAGAAGGGCTATGTGTTGCTTGAGGTGTAGTGTGGGTGTTAACCTTCTCCTCTTGACTGTCTAGCACAATCTTGGGTGGAGAGAGCTTTGCTTCCAGTTTGGCTATGTAAGTGCATCTCTCACAGGTTGTAGTGTAGGGTGGTAGGAGGAGATGGTTGTCTGTGTACATTAGGCAGTTGCTGCATTGATCCAGTATGCCCAGATTCTCCAGGTGGACAGGAGAAATCACTGGAAGCTGACCCTTGGACATGCCTGGTTTGGTGATTTTTTTTTTTGTAAAGTACAGGAGCTGTTTTCCCTTACCTTAGCAAGGTACTTTGCAATTATAGGCTGTTTAGTGCCTACAATTTTCTCCTTATTAACAAGGAGAGTTATGATGTACTTGATGTACTACCTATTGAGTCAGTCTGCCCTCCCGTGTGCATGTTCTAGCAGCCTACCACAGACCGTTTGCCCTCTCCCCCTCCTGTTATCATTAACCTAGAATATATTTAAACCCAAGATGAGTTCAACTATCCCTGCTGTTTGCTATCTCCTTCTACCATTAGGTGGCAGGATCTACCAATGTAAAGCCAAGATATTCATTAAAATCCCAACAAGTTTTATTTTTTTTTCACAAAAAGCTGGCTGTGAGTTAATATCCTAAAACTGTGAATAACTACTCCCTCCTTGCTAAACCACCCTCAGTAAAGGACAGCCATCATTACTCTGTCTGGAAATATTAGCACATACCTTCTTACTGCAGCTATTAAACTGCCCTTTGCTGATACTTTTTCTGCTATACTGACCTCTATTGCTCTTTCCCATTCCATTCGCCCTATGGGCTCACTTCCCTCCCCTACCCTGCTCCCAATTCAAACCCACCCCAGTACTCCTACCTTTATTCCTCTCTTACCCCACCCTCTCAGCCTAATTACCCAATACCAGCTCCCCTCTCATTACTCCTCCTATCTAAAGCCCTCCTTCTTAAACTCTACAATCTGTACTCCACCCAATAATTATAATCCCCTCCTCTTTCCTTAAATTTCTAGAATATCTCCATCACTTTCTAAACCCTCTCTTTTTAGGTTCATAGGTTCATAGGTAGATACTAGCTTATCTGCCCTAGGGCATTTATAAGCCTAGCCAGAGTGTGTCAGCTTTCGCCACCCCATTAATTAATTAACTGAGCCTCTGTCAAGAAGAGCCAATGAAGTGATCCCAGGGGTGTATTTTCTATTACTCACCCACTCGTCAAGGTTTCTCTTGAAGATTGTTAGTGAGGAGCTCTGCCTAACGTAGTTAGGAATTTTGTTCCAAAGCATGGGGAGTCTCTGTGACAGGAATCTACCCCTCCAGCATGTTCTATTTATTGTTGTGGCGAGGTTTAGCTCACTAGAGTGAGTGGCTTGCAGTGACTTAAATTTCTTTAGGTGGAGCATGTCCATCAATTCTGAGTTGGACGTGGCTTTCTAAGTCAGACAGAGATCACCTCTGAGTAAGCGATATGCCACTGAGTACAGCTGGAGTTTTTCCAGTCGGGCAGCATAGGACATATGTTTGAGGCCAGTAATCCTCTTGGTGAGGTACTTTTGTAGTCTTTCCAACTGTTGGAAGTGTCTTGTGAGGTACATCCCAAATGGGGCATTGTACTCTATGATGGGTCTGATGAGTGACGAGTAGAGGGGTACTATAACCTCTTTATTTCTAGATGCGAACCCTTTAGTAATTAGATGGGATACAGAGAAGGATTTCCTAACTACTTTGGCAATATGATTTTCAAGGAGAGATTACTATATACCTGGGTCCCCAGATCTCTTATTACCTCTTCTGTATTAAGAGGGCTGCCACCTATGTGGTAATTCATGGGTGTTTTGTTTTTTCCAAACGGGATGACTATGCATTTCTTGGCATTTAGCTTGAGACCGTGACTTTGACACCAGGTGTCCATCTCAGAAAGGCCCTTTTGGAGAATGTCCGTGTCAGCCGGAGAGTCAATTATGACTCCCAGTTTGCAGTCATCGGCGAACTTGGTTAGCCATAGTCCTCCTGTGTTTGCCTGTACTTCTGAGAAGTATATGCCAAACAGTAGGGGTCCCAGGACCGAGCCTTGTGGGACATCACTTGTGACCGGTTTAGAGTCGGACATGGAGCCTGCTATTCTTACAGTGTGAGTTCTGTCTGTAAGCCAGTTGGCAACCCATCTCATGACGCAGGGGTTTATGTTCAGGCTGGTGAGTTTTTCTATAATTCCCGAGTGGGGAATGGTGTCAAAAGCCTTGGCGAGATCAAGTTAGGCTGTGTGAACTACCTTCCCCTCATCTATGGCCTTGGTGACTGTCTCGAAGAAATCAACCATGTTTAGTAGGTATGATCTGCCCTTAACAAAACCAAACTGGGTCAGTTCAAGTGTTTGGAGGTTCCCAATGTTTTTGTTAATGAGTTACATAATGATGCGCTCCATAGCCTTGCAGGCCAGGCTAGTCAGGCTTATGGGGCGATAGTTACCAGGGTCAGTTGTGACCCCTCCTTTGTGGAGCGGAATAACCATTGCTGTGCACCATTCTATGGGCATGTAGCCTGTGGGGAGGCTGTGGTTGAACAGTGTGTTTAGGTGGGGGGTTAGTTCATTCTGTAGTTCGTGCAAGACACAGCCTGGGACACCATCTGGCCCCATTGACGCTGTGCTTTTGGATTTTGAAAGGGCTGTTTTCACCTGTGCATCTGTGATTTCTGGGACACTACACTTTTCTGGTATTGTTGTGAGTCCTTTTGGGGGTGAGAGGGGGCTGAAGTTTGCACTGAATCTATCTGCCAGGATGTTGGCAATATCAGGGGGTTCAGTATATTTTGTGCTATTTTGCACTAGCTCAGAGCATATCTGCAAGTTGCCACTTAGATTCTTGACATAGCTAAAGAAGGCTTTGTGGTTATCTTTCGAATCCTTGGCTATTTTTCTTTCGAAGTTAGCCTTGGTGGATTTTATGAGGGACCTTAGTTTCTTACTGATACTGATGAGGGATGTCTTTCCTTCTTGGGATTTGCTATTTTTCTGAACTAGTTTCCTCCTTCTATTGTATAGCCTGTTTATGGCAGGGGTCCACCAGACTGGTTTCCTTCTCTTAGGGGAGTGAGTCTTGGTTTTGCTAGGGATGGCACGATCCATGCATCCTTGTAGGTGCTCATAGAGTGCATTTGTGAAGGTTCCTGCATCTTGGACACTGTTATCCTTTAGTGTGGGAGCTGTGAAACTTACTACTTTTTATAGCCTTCTCTATTTTCCTAACCATCCTTCTTAAACTCATCAATCTGTACTCCACCAAATAATTATAGTCGCCTCCTCTTTCCTTAAATTTCTAGAATACCCCCATCACTTTCTAAACCCTCTCTTTTTCGTACCCTTCTCTATTTTCCTAACCACACATATCACTCTCCCTTTGCTCTGATATGCTCTCCTTAAGTTACCACACCCTCCAGGCTCCATGCTTCCTCTTTCTATTCCTACTTTCCTTATACTGTTCTACCTCATATTCCACCAATGCTTGTCCAATATTACCTACAAAGATAACTACCATACAAACCCACCTTCTCCCTCAATCTTACTCCCATTTCCTCTCTATCTCCTCTTCTCTCCTTCAGCCTAACCCTCTGCACCTATTCCACCCTAAACTCTTCTCCTCTAAAGATAAGACACTGTCACCTACTCCAATCTATAATCTACCTAAACTCATACCTGGCAGACCTAAATGGCTGAAAGATATTTCCTTTAACAACCTAGACCAAGCTGGTGATATCCATCTTAACCCTAGTCCTACTCCCTTTATTAACAACACCCACCCCTTATCTTCTTCCTCCTATCACAACACCCTAAAGATTTTCACAATCAATGCACAAGGTCTTAACAACAAAGTTCACCAATTTCAAGCTTGTTTAAGCCATAACCAACCAGACATCTTAGCCATCTCCAAAACCTGGCTCAAACCCTTTATCACCGACTCTGAAATCCTGCCCCCAGGATTTCATTGTCTCAGAAATGACCGACTAAATAAAAAAGGTGGCGGCACTGCCCTAGTCTACTCTATCCTCCTTACCTAAATTCCCCTCCAAATTCCAATTCCTCAATTCCAGAACACTGAACTAACTGCTGAACTACTAAAACTAAATAAACATAAAACTATCTGCATCATTGCCCTATATATCTCACCTGGTAACTATATCTCTACACTCGAAAATATTCTCCTATGGGCTTCTACTGAAATTAACTACAAAACTTACATCCTTGAAGATGTGAATAGTGACTGGAATAAAGCCAATTGCCCCTCTCCCTACCTATCCACTAACCTCTATAACTTCACTCAAATAATCCTCTCCATCACCCGACCAAACAAAATAAACCCCCCGGATCCACTATAGATTGGATCCTAGTCTCAGATCCAAATAAAATAACCAACTCTGGCACAATTCCTGATACCATTAGCGACCACCTCCCAGCCTTCATGCATCATTCAACTAGCTCCTCCCCACACCAGCATCAATACATTCAAACTTGTAACCTCAGCAGCTTTAACCCCACTACTTTCTTAAATACTTTCAAAAAATTGAACTGGCAAATTCTAAACATCCTTCCTCTTGACAGGGCTATAGAATACTTCAACTCTGTCTTCCTTGAGACTTTAAACTCCCTAGCCCCTCTAAGAAACAAAAGGATAAAAATTAAAACTGCTCCTTGGCTATCCAAAGAGACAAAGCAGATTATGCACCAAAGATACAAACTATGGAAGATTTACCAAAACAATAAACTGCCCAATACCTTGCTCCAATATAAACAGCTCCATAACCTTGCAAAACAACTAATCACCAAGGACAAAAAATCCTACTATATCAAACTCCAGTCCAATAACAATAAAAAACCCAAGCAATTCTGAAACTCAATAAACTCACTCCTCAATTCAGGCTCCAAGAATAATTCCTGTCCTGACCCAAGTAAATCTGACCTTGAACTAGGCTCTGAATTTAACTCATTTTTCATAGAAACTATTTCTACCCTCACCAAGACGTTTCCCAATAATAACCCATCTGCTCTACACTCTCCTCCTTCTAACTCACCCCATCTGTTTGAGCTCAAACACATCTCCACTAACTTTATAAAAAAACTTTTGTCCAAACTCAAACCTTGCAAACTAGGAGCCATAATCAAAACTCCTAACGATGTGGACATCCTACAAAAGGGCCTCACTGAGACAGATGCCTGGTGTCAAAGCCATGGCCTCAAGCTTAATGCCAAAAAGTGCATTGCCATCCCTTTTGGTAAAAACTCTGTACCCATGAACTACCACATAGGTGGTAGTCTACTTAACACCAAAAGTGTGATAAGAGACCTTGGGACACAGGTGGACAGTAGTCTCTCCCTTGATAATCACATCGCCACAGTAGTCAGGAAATCCTTCTATGTGGCACACCTCATCACAAAAGGTTTCTTATCCAGGAAAAAAGAGGTAATTGTTCCCCTCTACTCATCACTCATTAGACCCATTATAGAGTACAATGCCCCTTTTGGTATGTACCTCACAAGACATCTACAACAACTGGAAAGGCCACAGAAATACCTCACAAAGAGGATTACCAGCCTCAAACAGATGCCCTACACAGACCGTCTCAAAAAACTCCAGCTTTACTCTGTTGCATATCGCCTACTCAGAGGCAAACTCTGCCTAACATACAAAGCTATGTCAAACCCAGAGCTGTTAGACATGCTCCACTTAAAGAAATCCCAATCCCTCTGAGCTACATGATCTGGGGACCTAAACCTTGTCACCACAATAAACAGAACATGCTAGAGGGATAGATTCCTATCCCAGAGACTTCCATACTCTGGAACAAACTACCTATCTATATCAAACAAAGCTCCTCATTAGCACTCTTCAAGAAATAATTTGATGATTGGATGGGAGATAGGAAATTCACCCCGGGGATCACTTCTGTGGCTCTGCTTGACAGGGGCACAGGAAAATAATTTTATTGCGTGGCACAAGCCAGGATACAGTTTGGTTAGGCTTATATAGGCCTGAGGGCCAATAGCCTAGTACCTACCTATGAACATATGAACCTGTAATGCTCCTGACAATATTCCCTCCTCCTTCCTAAAATGTGCTGCTGATGGTATTGCTGTCCCAATCAGCATCTTTATTAACCAATCCATAAAGGAATCATGCATCCCCAAACTCTGTCGCTCAGCTTATATTTTTTCCTCTTCATAAAAGAGGCAAAAATACCAACATCTCAAACTTCATCCCATTTCTTTGCTCTCGCCAATCTCCAAAATCCTAGAAAAATGCATCCACCTCCAACTTATGCCTTTCCTGAACCAAAACAATCTTCTCACTCCCATCCAGCATGGCTTCTGCCCAGGCCATAGCACAATACTATTTCTTTCCTAGAAACTGTCAATCAAGCCCGAGACTCAGGACACTTAGTTTCTACTGTTTTACTCGCTCTGTCTAAAGATTTTGATACTGTTTCCCACAAGCACCTTCTCTGTTATCTCTCAAACCTAATCTCTCACCTAACACTTTATCTTGGTTCTCCAGTTATCTATCAGACAGATCACAGGCAGTCAAATGGAAGAACTCCATTTCTTCCTTCCTTCCTACCCCAACTGGTGTACCTTAGGGTTCCATCCTTGGGCCAATGCTTTTTAACATCTTCATCAATAACTTTCACACTGCTATTCCTGATGCTAAAATCATTCAATACACAGATGATTTAACCTTAGTCTGCTCTGCCTCAAACCTCTATGAATTGCTGACTAAAACCCAAACTGCCTTCTCAACAACTGAAAACTGGATGCACCAAAACCACCTCTCTCTCAATGCAAATAAATCAAAAATTCTATTATTCCCTCCCACAAATATCCTCTACTACGATAAAAACAACTTCAAAGTCTATAGTCAAACCAACTCACCTATAGAAGTGGTCCCCTCTGCCAAACTACTTGGCATTACTGTTGATGAACACCTCAAGTTTGATATCCATATTCAACAAAACATTAAGAAAACCCACCAAAAGCTAGGTATGCTGTATAGGAACAATCGCTTTCTCTCCAACTCTACCAGGCCAACTCTGGCCCCGACTTATCTTCTTCCTTCCTTATTATACAGACCCCCTCTCCTAACCAACCTGTCCTCCTCTTTCACCTCTAAACTAGAAAACTGCAACAACAAAATCTCTAAATTTGCCACTAAATCTAAAAATACCACCCATCATCGCCTTACCCTACAATTCTTGAATCGGCTCGAACTCCCAAACTACCTAGACTACCTCCAACTCAGTACTGCACATAGACTCGTATTTCACCCAACAAAATGTCCTGCTCTAACTAATATCCTTCCTTCTTATACACCCAACAGAGCTCTCAGATCTGAAAATCAGAACTTAATTGCTATCCATAAACCTAAATGTCCTGCTGGCCAACTTCTCCTCTCTTACTCACTAGGCAAAAAATGGAATTCCCTTCCCTCCACTCTAAGAACCATACCAAACTCAGAAAACTTCAAAACCCAACTATTCAAACACCTGTCCACTAAATGGAAATGTACCTGCCTTCACCCAACCTAATCCACGGGGGTGCTCTCTCTGTTTCCCAAGCTCTCTATAACTCTCATAGTTATCTTCCTATGAGCCTAAGTTCTCAACAACTCCTATAGCTACTCTCTCTCTAAGCTCTCAACAACTCCTACAGCTATTCTCACACAACTCAACCTTGTAAATATTGTAAATATTCTACTGTAGATTTGTGTATGTAAAGTGTATCCATATTTTCTTAAAGGTCATATGTAAACGGTTTACACACCTAATACATAACTGTTTTCCTCAAATGAAACTGTATAATCCCTTAACTTCAATCTTAATGAATTTGTTAACTATGCAAGATATTGAATGTGTTTATTTGTAACTGTTCTACATAATGTTATCTTTTATACTAAGTATCACTTGTATATAAACTGTATAATGCATCTTGGAGCTTTTCTCCCCTGGCCTCCACCAGTTCGGCCCAGTGGACTTCCCTGGTAATCAGACTGGAAATAAATAAATAACTAATTTAGGTCTTATCTTAATATTGCTTCTCCGACAGATAGCCATTACTTATTAGATTATCATATTGCACTTAGTTCCAGGGTAACTAGGTCTGAGTTACATTGAGATCAAACAGCTTCTTAGCTCACTTGGAGTAGTGGTGTCAAGTTACTGAAGACAGGCAGGGGGAGGAGCATGTCAGTGGCTGGGGACTGAGAATGGGACATGATACCCAACCCCATATAGAAAATGGGAAGAAAAGGGGTTGATGATGATGTATTTCAGTTTGCTAACCTGGGTGGAACGCCAATCACAAGGGACAGTTTTTAGGTTCAGCCCATGTACAAATAAATATGCAATAAAAATGAGAATGAACACATGAATTCAAGTATTAATTATGCATAACATAATAAAACAACATGCTATAATGGAATACCTTTGGACAGTGTTAGAGTATGTTGGGAGAGGAAGAGGAGGAGAGAGAGGGATTAAAATAGAGTGAAAGGTTTGAATGAGAATATAGAGGAAAAAGTTTAGTAAAAGTAGAAAGCAATTGCTTGGAAGAGTAGAGAAGAAATAAAGTGGTATATATGGCTAAGGAGGGCATACTGAAGAGATGGGAGATAGAAAGAGTGGAATTTGACAGCTGCAAATTAGTAGAGTGTTTATGCTAAGAATGAGAAAGGAAGACTTAATGGGTAGTAGAAAAGAGGCAGTGCAATGCAAGGATCTAAGGAGACAAGGTGGGTGACTCCTGTATGAAGATTTTGTCTGACATATATTACAGCAGCTTGAAGTCTTACTTTCACTTAAATCAGAAAACAATAGTTCAGACTTTTTGCAGAATGCAATTTTGATGAAATTCCACAAGGACTTTTAATCTGTCTTTCTACTTTACTAGCATTTAGTTTTAAAACAGTGAAGTGTGTTATTCTTATTAATAGATAACTGGATGATAAGGCAATGCATTGCTGAATTTGTACAGGAGAAAGAATGGAAGAAACCATTCTTAAGTGATAGCACCATGCTATGGAAGAAAGTACAGTTGCGTAAGTTCCACTTACTTGTAACAGTAGATGTTCGTAGAACATACTACTTTACTGGCATATGGGTGGTAGTGCCCTGCTACCCTCCCACTGGAAATCTGTTAAAGCACAGAAGTCCTCCCACTGCCTGTCTGTCAGGGTGAAGAACCAATCATCTGGCAGGACCACTACTGCCCTTTACACTCTGACCAGGCCCTTTCAGTTTTCTAGGTTTCAATAGAAAGAGCAGATGAAACACAATAATTGTGGATACTTATTGTTCTAAACCAAACAACACATATACACCAAAAATATTGCTGAACCAAACTCATCAACACCTCCTACAACCAGCTATATACACCCAACAAAAAGGGAGAATAGTGGGTGGTTACTGCCAGTAAGGAAGTGTGCTCTATGAACATCTGCTGTTACAGGTAACTGAAACTTGCGCAACTGTGTTATGTTTAACAAACACACTGCTGTATTGGCATAGGGATAAGAGTCCAGGAGCACCCGGAGAATGGTCCTTGTGAAGCCTACACTGAATCTATAAGAATATCCATTTTGTAGTGCTTCATGAAGGTAAGGATGAAGGACAAAGTTGTAGCCTCAAGAATCCTTCTAGAGTCCACTCCTTTCCAAAATGTCAGTGATAAGGAAAAAGCCCTGCTGAAAAGTGCCTTTACCTTGCCTGGATTCACCTCACAATGATGGGTATAACAAAAAAATAATACCAGATGGCAACCCACATGCAATGAATTTTTTAGAGAATGGTTGACCTTTATTTGCCAAAGAAAATAAAATAAAAAGCCTTTCTGCTTTCCTAAAAGGCTTTGTTTTGTTAAAGGAGAATCATTGAAACTAGCAGTCCAAAAATTTCTAATAATTCTCGTGCCGAGGCAGCATTCCCCTGGGGGAATTCTAGAAACAACATCTGGTATGACAAGATCTTGTCTTCATGCAGAAAATACAGACTCTCTTTGAAGTCAATTAAGCACCCTAGAAAGAAGAGTCTTTGAGGGTGTCAAAAGTGACTGTAGGAGGTTCAACGTGAACCCTAGATAAGAGAGTCAGGACGAGATATCTAGTGCTTCCACACACCTGGATGGAAACACTGCACAGATCAGCAAATCCAAATACAGAAAAAGTGAGTGTCTGGAGTCTTTCAGTAGACCATAACTGGTGCAAGGCATTTGGAAAATGCTAGCACTGTAGTGGACAGCGCAAAGGAGAATACAGAAAACTTGATGGTAAGAACCAAATCCAACAAATCTCAGCTATCCTGTGAAGTGATAAGCCTAGGGATACAAAGTAAGGCATCCATCAAGACCATGATCACCATGAAGCAGTTGTCCAGAAACAGAGGAAGCACTGTCTGCAGGGTGAGCATCTTAAACTTGGAAACCTTGACAAATGTATTCAATAAATAAATAAATAAATAAATGTCCCAAAATAGTCTGTATGACTGCTGTTTTTGAAGATCAAAGAAAATATTAGAGGAGAAACTTTTCATTCTTTCTGAAGAATGGACTGGTTCTACCCCTGAGTCCAGCATTTTCTAGAGAATTAATAAATTCAAAATAAAAGAGAATAAAACCACGTCAGGAAACTTTATTAAAAATATTAAAAACAAGAATAAACTTGGATAAGCACTTTCATCTTAAGCCTTCTTCAGATCCATATTAACTTATCTACCATTGGAAGTTATATAAGAAGGTGTAACCAATCAAAATCATCTCCTGTGCCGATGCCTCCTCAGAACCGGCTTCAGAGGAAATACTTCATTCAAGCCAGGTTCTCGATCAGCTCTTACATCGGTTATCCATCTAGCTTCTTTTAATTCAGTAAATTATTTTAAATTTCCCTTTCTCGGGTTAGGGTAAACTAAGTGAATGCCCTCACTGACTGTGGGACCAAGAATGTTATTTATGTCGTGATTTGTAAGAATTGTCCCAGTTTTTATATTGGGAAAACTAATTGTCAACTTAGAATCAGGATGCAAGCACATTTGAGAGACATCAAGAACAGAGTCACTACTAATGCCTTGACTAAACATATATGGCTATATGATACCTACAGTTTCTGTTTCATGGCCTTAGAAATAGTTTACTGCCATGTGGTTTTATTCTCTTTTATTTTGAATTTATTGGATCACTTGTTTATAGAGATTGCCCAGCTGATTAGGCCTGTTGGTGTTCTTACATTTTTTAGAGAATAGGAGGGAATGAAAAAGTCTGATCTTGATGAGGGGGTACCCACTGATTGGAGGCAGAAGATCCCTACCTTGGTGGAGTTGTCATCCTGACATTTCCTTTTACTGCCTTAGATATTGTTCAACTGGGACTTCTGCTGGTTAGGCCACCAAGAATGATCTTGCTTAAAGGAGGAGAACTTGTGAATATGAAACATTTTCAATACTCCTTAAATCAAATTACCTCTGTGATCCCAGCATTACAGGATCTGATTAGCTGCTGTACCAAGCATACAATCAGACTCAAAAGAAACATTAATAATCTTACTTAACTCAACAGAAAAATTTTGGGAGTGCAATCAAGCATACCTCCTAATCACGGGTCTATATTAGAACACCGAACTTTCAAAATTTCGAGTGTTTTAATTTCGACCCATTTTCAACAAACGCTGAAAATACTGAAGAAACAGAAAACCAAATTTTTTCCTAGAGAAAGAATTTGGTTGTCCGTTTCTGTTGCTTTGGTATTTTCAGTGCTGTGGTGGAAAGTTACGGGTCAGGTTCAGGTAAGAGTGCGATTGTGTGGACATGAGGGTTACGGTGAGTTAGGTGAATTAGAGTTAGGGTGAGGGTCAGGTAAGTGTGCGATTGTGTGGACGTGAGGGCTAGGGCGGAGTAGGTGAGTTAGGGTTAGGGTGCGGGTGAGGTGAATGTGCGATAGTGATGGACCTTAGGGTTAGGGTTAAGGTAAGTGGATAGCTAGTGGTGTATGTATAGTTTAGTGTAGGGTTAGGTGTAAGAGTTTAGGTGTATGTGTGTGGATTGCTGTTTGTTTGGTGTGCTTGTGTTGTGTGTATGTGTTTTGGAACAGCAAATTTTTTCCCTAGGAAAAAAATCACTGTTCTGTATGTTCGATGTTTTAAATTTTCGATTACTAGGGTTCGATATTAGAACACTCGAAATTTTGAAAGTTCAGTGTTCTAATATAGACCCCTAATCACTACTGACAATGCTGCATTTCTAGAAATAGTGTCAGTCCTCTCTAAGGCACTTTTTAAAGCATGTTTTACAACCCACTGTAGGCAGTGTTGTAGCAAACTCATCTAACTGTACATTTACCTCAACACAAACTTCCACATAAAACAATTGCAGTTAAACTCTTTAAAAGCTACCATGCTGGACTACGCCAGCTACTTTTCCCTAAGATTCTAGCCACTTGTCTAGTTAATCTGATGGACTGGGCACAAAGAGCATGTGGTAATCTTATTAGTAAAGATCACTGGGGGCACCAAAGCAGGGTTTGCAGACAAAATGGCTTCAAAGCCAGGTCAGGATGGGCATAGCCAAAACTTCTTAAATAATTTTTTAGGCAAAGCCTCAATGAACAGAGGAGAACTACAAGTTTTCTAAAAGACCTCACCCAATGCTAAGACTAAAGGAGGGAAAAGAAAACATATGTTTGGGTCCCTGTATCTGTTCATCAACAGAGGAGCCAACTGATCTGTCAGTAAAATAGCTCCAAGCATGGATAGTGAGCTAACGTTTGTAAAAAAAAAAAAAAAAAAAAAAAAACAATGGCTAGTTTCAGTCAAAATTAATGGATATAGCTTGGAACAGTATTGGACAAGAAATAAATCAACTGATGAAAAATGCCTGATAAAATGTTTAACATACAAAATGACACCAAAATCGCAATTAAAAAAATAATTAAAATGCTATAATCCTACTCAAGCACCTGAAAAAAACACGTCCCCTTCACATGGTCATTTCAGAATGTTGAAGACCATATGGCCGAGACCATATGATTGACATTCGAAATGTTAACCATGGAATAAAAAAAAAAAAACACAACAAAAACTTACCTTCACGCTACTAGGAGGGTCTACACCCCCTGCATCCCCAGTGGGGGGTTCCGCTTCTCACACACCTCGGAACTTAAATATACCAACTCCGAAATCACACTACAGTGCGGAAGATGGAAATCTTTCCATTCCGCACTGTACTGAGATGCTGGCCATATGGTCTTCGACATTCTGAAATGTCGACCATCTGAAGGGGACCCGAAAAAAAAATTATTAACATTGGCAAGTTTTCCTGTCAAACCTTCCAAATGAAGCTTTTAATCAACAGGCCTTACTGTGCCAGTCAAAGTGAAAACAGAAGCATATAAAATTCTAATCAGAACAAAAGCAATCAAAGTACTTTAAAATACTTTTAAAGCACAGACAGGAAAGCAAAGGGGGGAAACTTTTTGAAAAGTTCACCAAAGCTATGGATGAAGGCAAAATGGTACACATCGTATACCTCCATCTGGCCAAAGCTTTTGACACAGTTCCCTACTCAGGCATAGTAGTAAAGTTACAATAACTGGGACTAAACCTCTATGTCACCTGCTGGATTGCCAGCTGGCTCAGAGGCAGGATGCAGATAATCAAAATAGGAGAAGGTACCTCTACAAAGAGAGCAGTCACCTATGAAGTCCCCAAGGGTACTGTGCTGGAACCTCTCCAATGGTAAAGGGCTGTGGCTGACTAAGTTTGCAGATGATTGCAAGCTAAGAACATTCAATGAATACTGACATGACAAGATTTGTCATAAATAAATATTAAAAATCATGGACTGAAACTAAATACCAAAAAATGCATTATTGTATCCTTTGGAAAGTCATTTACACAAGGGAACTACTACATTACAATATGCCCCTATGAGTTGAGCCAGTTGTTTGGGATTTGGGAACTTAAGTGGACAGTGACCTAACCTTTTACCAACATGTGTCCATTGCTGTAAGAAAGTCCTTCAATATTGCACAGCTTATAAAAAAGGGATTGTGTCTAAATCTAGGGATGTTATTGTCCCCCTTTACTCAGCTATCATTAGGATAATCATTAAATATAATGCCCAGTTTTGCATGTATCTGTTCAGACACATACAACAACTGGAATGCCCAGAGAGAGTTACCTTACTAAAAGGATACTAACCTAAAAAACATGTCCAACATGGACTAACTCAAATCCCTATCACTATACTCTGCATCGTACAGACTAAGAGGTGACCTGTGCCTGGCATACAAGGCATCCTCCAACCAATTACTGATGGATTTACACATAAGCAAGTCAAACGGTATCAGAAATAATTGGTCTAGGGATCTAAATCTCTTCTGCAACATCAACAGAACAGTTGGGGAGACAGGTATATCTTACAGAGGATGTTGCTGCTCTGAAACAGACTCCCATCCCATAAAACAAAGTTCATCCCTGTCCAAATTGAAATGCAATATAGATCTATGGATGTGAAACAGAAAATTTACCCCATGTCTGCCCTGTTCTATTAATGGACATAGGCAGATCTTAAATGCTTTATCCCATGCATACGTCCCCTCAAATTATTTATGGTATGATCCTAGTTATTCTTCTTAGGGGTGATACATAATTATCAACCATGGGATGGGTAAGGCCAATCTATAACCAAATGGGATAGGTTATTTTGAACACAAAAATGGGAAACTGGGTAGGCTTAAAAATGGCCTACAAGAGCAGATAGCCTAGTACTTATCTATGAACCTATGAAGTTACGAAATAAAACCAGAAAGGAGTGTCTTATCTGAGCTCTGCAGCTGATGTCACCCACTTTAGGAAAAGTAATATCCCAAGAGATCTTTCTCCGACAGTAGCACAAGAAAACTGAAATGGTCTTGTCTTTGAGTGTGAAGGGCTGTCCTGGTCCTGCCAGATGACTGTTTTTTCACCCTGACAGATAGCCAGTGGGAGGAGTTCTGAGCTTTGACAGACTGCCAGGGGGAGGGTAGCAGGTCACTACTACCCATATGAGTGTGCTTTTTGAACATAATACAACACAAAAGAATAACGAGACAAGGGAGGAGAGAAAGTAGGAAGGACATAATCAGGGGATTAAAGTTAAAGAAGTAATTTCTCATAGTTTTCACAGCAGAGTATGAATACATATAAAATTGGATAAGGCACAAATGATGGTCTCCTGCAGGTCCTCTGACTGTTTTACTTTAACAAGCAGTTATGGGTAGTGATGTGAATAGCATCACTGGCCCATGCCTTCCAGCAAGCACCATATATACCAACAATAAGGTTTGCAAATGGGAGAAAATATGAACTGTCTGCATGACATAATCAGCTTATTTGACTAATTCAGGGAAGGCCTTACCAAGTCTTTAGCTTAGATCCTTCTAGAATGCTTCAGCTTGTTAAACTTACCATAAACAACATAACACTGTAAGCTGTGAACCTCAACAGCCAGTAATATGCAGAAGTTGTTCTCTTATCTGCGGGGCACCAAAGTTGAACTCCTTGATGTCCAAGCCACCCACAGCAATATTCATTACCATTTCATAGCAAGACATACAGCACTGTCTGTCACTCATCCTGAGTATGTTAGCTATTATAATATATTAGGTGAAATCCGTGTTAAACTCAGCACCTTTCGTACTGGAGGGGGGGGGGGGGGCTTCAAATATACATCAGTAAACTTGCTGATCTACACTCCCAGTGGTTGACATGCCCAAAACTTCCTCAAAATTACAAATGCTAACTCCCTTGACCAAATAGTTAACCATCTTATTAGCGACCTGAAATTTGTCCTCACAAATATAAACAATTCTTGCGCACCTCTCTTTCAATCTGTATATGTATGGATAGATAAAGATAAATATTTCATTTTCCTCTGTCTATATATCCTTTAAAAAAAGAAGTTATGTCTTACCATAATGTTCCATCTGTGTTGCTCATCTTCACTAATCCTTGACTGTGGGTTCGGTACTGAATCTCAGATCTGATTCGGCTGTTATTCCAGCTTTCGCCCTCCAAAAACTCTTGAGCTAAGCTCTACCCATAATGTTCCTCACAAAAATACCTCAGATCAAGTTTACATAAAAAAGTGACAGACATGAAATAACAAACCAGAGACCATTATCTGCATTTCTAAAAAGGAAATCCAATATTTTGGAAAAGATCTGATTCACCAAGAAGCCAAAGGGAAGGGGGATGGAGGGTGGGAATGTGAAGGATTAAAGAAGATGGACAACACAGATGGAGCATTATTGTAAGACTAACTTTTTTATCTGATGTTATCAATCTTCACTTAATCCTTGACTGTAGGACAGAGTCCCTAGCTACCTAAATCTTTGGAGGTCTCATGGAAGAATATTCCTGAGCACCATCGAGCCAAATGATGCTCACCCCCTAGAGACCAAATCAAACTTGTAATGAGTAATAAAGGTATGAGGAGATGCCCATGTAGCCGCTGAACAAATATTATCTATAGAAGCTCTGGCGTGAAAAACTGCAGAAGCAGCTTCTGTTCTTATAGAATGTGCCTTAACAGGTCCTGGTAGTTGCAGTTTCCTTTTGTTATAAAGGAAAGTTATGCAGTCCCTAAGCCATTTAGCTAGAGTAACTTTAGAAACTGGTTTTCCCAAAGCAGCAGAAGAAAAAGAAACAAACAACTGATCCAGTTTTCCAAATTCCTTTGTTCTGTGAAGGTAAAAAGCCAAAAACACAGCATCCATGGGACCGGACAACATCCCAGGCTGCGTTTTACACGAACTTCAGAATGAACTGGCTCCCCACTTAAGCACCATGTTCAATAATAGCCTCGCATCAGGCTTTGTGCCCACTGAATGGCACACAGCAACAGCTATCCCACTCCACAAAGGGGGAGCCACCACTGATCCCGGGAACTATCGACCTATTAGCCTGACGAGCCTGGTCTGCAAGGCCATGGAATGTATCATCATGGAACTCATAAACAAAGACATTGGTAACCTCCAAGCCCTGGAGCGCATCCAGTTCGGGTTTGTGAAAGGCAGATCATGCCTCCTGAACCTGATTGACTTCTTTGAGGCAGTCACCAAAGCCGTAGATGAGGGTAAGGTGGTTCACACAGCCTATCTTGACCTTGCCAAGGCTTTCAACACCATCCCCCATTCTGGAATTATAGCTAAACTCACTAAACTAGGTATAAATCCCTACTTCACAAGATGGGTTGCCAAATAGCTCACTGACAAAACACACACTGTAAAAGATGCAGGCTCCAAATTTGACCTCAAAGCAGTGACAAGTAGAGTACCACAGGGTTCCAGCCTGGGACCTCTCCTGTTTAGTATCTACTTCTCTGAAGTACAGGATAACACAGAAGCCCTCTGGCTAATGAAGTTTGCAGATGACTGCAAACTAGGAACCATAGTCATGTCCCCAAATGATGTGGACATCCTACAGAAGGGCCTCGCTGAGACAGATGCCTGGTATCAGAGCCATGGCCTCAAGCTCAATGCCAAAAAGTGCAGTGTCATCCCCTTTGGTAAAAACTCTGTACCCATGAACTACCACATAGGCAGCAATCTACTTAACACCGAATGTGTGATAAGAGACCTTGAGACCCAGGTGGACAGTAGTCTCTCTTTTGATAGTCACATCACCACAGTAGTCAGGAAGTCCTTCTACGTGGCACACCTCATCACAAAAGGGTTCTCATCCAGGAAAAAAGAGGTCATTGTTCCCCTCTACTCGACACTCATTAGACCCATTATAGAGTACAATGCCCCTTTTGAAATGTACCACACAAGACATCTGCAGCAGCTGGAAAGGCCACAGAAGTACCTCACAAAGAGGATTACTGGCCTCAAACAAATGCCCTACACTGACCACCTCAAAAAAACCCAGCTTTACTCCATAGCATATCGCCTACTCCGAGGTGATCTCTGTCTAACATATAAAGCTATGTCAAACCCAGAGTTGTTGGACATGCTACACCTAAAGAAATCCCAATCCCTCCGAGCTACATGCTCTAGGGACCTAAACCTTGTCACCACAATAAACAGGACATGCTGGAGGGATAGATTCCTGTCCCAGAGACTTCCCATACTCTGGAAAAGGCTACCCATCTATGTCAACAAAGTTCTTCATTAGCACTCTTCAAGAAAAATCTTGATGAGTGGATGGGAAATAGGAAATACACCCCGCGGATCACTTCTGTGTCTCTGCTCGACAGTGGCACAGAAAAATAATTTTCTTGGGTGGCGTAAGCCAGGGGACCTTGTTGGCTAGGCTTACATAGGCCCTTGGGCCGATAGCCTAGTACCTACCTATGAACCTATAAAAACATAATTGTCTGTGCACATCTAATAAATGCAGACAATATTCACCTTTATTCGAAAAGTTGGGGAAGAAAGCTAGGAGTTGTATAGTCTGGTTGATACTGGTTTCAGATGCTATCTCTGGTAAAAAAGAAGGATTTTCTTCTCAAGGAGACCCTGTCTTTATGGAAAATTAGATAGGGAGGTTTGCAAGATAAGGCTTATATCTCAGATATTCTCCTGGCAGAAGTAATAGCTATCAAGAATAAGGTTTTCCATGACAAGAACTTCAAATCATAATTTGCAGCAGGTTCAAAAGGGGAATGAATTAAAGACTGAAGCACCAGATTCAAGTCCCAAGGTGCAGAAGGTTCTTTATATGGGGGCCTGAGCATTAGCAATCCTTTCGGAAAAGCTTTGCAATGTTTGTGGGACATTAAGGAAGCATCACTTAAACCATTATGAAAGTTAGAAATTGCAGCTAGATGCACTCGTATAGTTGAGGCCGATGTTCCTGCTTCAAAAAGCAATGTCAAGAACTGTAGAACCTTACTGAATGGCACAAAATATGGGTCAAGGTTAGTCTCAGATGCCCATTTAGACAATTGTTGCCACTTCTTGAAGTATAATCTTGTAGTTGAGGGTTTATGGTACACCAGAACAATTCGTTGAACTGGGGAAGTGAGAGAAGTATGCCTGGCAATCATCAGAACTGGAGAAGCCAAGCGCTGAGCTTAAGATTCTGAGGTTTCAGATAAACTAGTCCATCCAGATGGGACAATATTTCTGGAACTGGGTTCAGAGTCCAGGGTTTCTGAAGTAGATAAGGCCAAAGAAAGGGAAACCATACCTGCCGAGGCTGGAATGGAGCAATAAGAATTATTCTGTTCTTTGACCTGATGGATTTCTTTAGAAACTGGGATATCAGAAGAATCAGGTGAAATGCACAGAGTAGACCAGGGTCCAGTCATGAAGGAGACCATCTCTCGGTGACTCCCTGGCGGGTGGATTAGGGCAAAGTAGCTGCTGCACTTGTTCAGTGGGGATGCAAACAGATCACAGCAGGGCTGGCCACAGTGGCGGAATATCTTTTCCACTACCAAATGGAATGAGAGACTACTCATGAAGCATTAGAATGCTCCTACTCAGTTTGGCCGCAATCATGCTGGAGCTCCCTGGAATATGTCTTGCAAATAGAAAGTGGTCAGATGAAATTGCCCATTGCCATACTCTATGAGCTTCTCGACAAAGAGGGTAATCTGATTCCCCTTTGCTTGTTGATATGCCAGACTGCTGACAGTTGTCTGTTTGAATCATAATGGTTCCCAAGGGGAGGGTTTATTGGAATGTTTGCAAGGCTAACAGCATTGCCCTCATCTCTATAACATTGATATGCAAATTGGCCTCCAGCTGGGACCAAGTGCATTGGACTGCCTTTCTCAGATAATGCCCCCCCCCCCCCCCTATCTGGAACGCATCCATGGTCATTATGGCTTGGGGTTGAGGAGGTAGAAAGGTTCTGCCTGACAAAATTTCATTGGAATGAAGCCACCAGCCTAGGTCTGTCTTGCATAAATTGGTGATCATTATCAAGTGGGACATTGGTTGATTTAATAAGGACCATTGGGATGCCAGGAACCACCGAAGAATCCAGATGTGATATCTTGCAAGAGGAACCAAAGTGATGGATGCTGGCATAGATCCTAGTGTTTGTAGCAACAGTCTTGGAGTCACCTTTTTGCTGCGAATAATTTGGCTGACTTGTGATCTTATTCTTTCAAGTCTTTCTAAGAGAAGAGACGCGATGCACATGTTTGTGTTTAGCATTGCTCCTATGAAATCTGTTATGTTGGCTCTAGATAAGATTTTTTGTAGTTTATAGTGATTCCCAGTAAGGAACAAGTCTGAATAATGGAGTTCTTGCTTGTAATAGTACATGCCTGGTAGCAGCAGTGAGGAGCCATTCATCTAGGTATGGAAACACATGGAATCCTAGCAATTTGAATTGAGCTAACACTGCCATGCATTTGGTGAACACCCTGTCATGAGACCAAAGCACAGGGCTCTGAATTGACTGGCTTCTAGCCGGAAGCACCGGAATCTTCTTGTCTATTTTTATGTGATAATACACATCCTGAAAATCTGTTGAGCACATCCAATCATCTTTCCCTAAGAATGGAAGTAAAGACTGAACCATGACCGTCTGAAATGTGGTTCGCTGAACAGACTTGTTTAACTGACTGAGATCCAAAATTGGTCTCCAGTCCCCTGTTTTCTTTGGCCCTAAAAACAACCTTGAGTAATATCTGTATCCTATCTGGTCTGGTGGGACTGCTTGGAAGACTCTTTTGTCGAGAAGTTTTTGAATTTGTAAGACTTCTGCATTCCTGTGACTAGGTGGAACTGGAACATCTGTGATTTTCTTCAATTTCCCTGGTTCTTCTGAGAAAGGTATATTGTAACCTCTGGTTATAATCCTCTGTACCCATTTGTCTGTTTTTATCTTTAGTCAGGCAGATTGGTGCAGGGATAATTGTCCCCCAACTGCCTCCAGAGGATGGCAATTAGGCTTCCTTTCAGTAGTGCTGACAAGAGTTACCAGATAAAGAATCCCTGGAACCCTGATTTTGCAGGCCTCCACTGCCTTGTGCGTGGCATCTTCCATTGTTACTCCCCCCTCTGTCCTAGGGGGAGTCAGTGCTATGTGAGTTATGAAAAGGCCCGTGGGTCTTCTTAAACCATAGTACCCCACTTCTCTGGTTCCTGGAGTAAGACTGTTGAGGAGTGGAAATGCGTACGCCCATGGCAGGAAGGGTCTTTTCTATCTTTCTCACATCTAGCCAGGGTGTCTTTAACTTTGGGGCCAAAAAAGGATGTTCTGTCAAGCACAGCAATGACAAAAAAAGAGTTAAATAGCTCCACAAATTCATGTAAGCACATCCACGCATGTTTCCTAATGGCTACACCTGAACACGCTGCCCTCATCGTCCCTTCAGCAGCATGCCCAATTAGCCTCATGGACGAGCTGGAAATGGAATCTAGGGTTGCCAGCTGAGAAGCTACTTTCTCTCAGACTCCTTCAGCTACTGCTCTTGACAGACTATCTGATACTTCTTTTTATCAGATCTCATTGAAGTCTTGTGAAATGTACCATGTAATTCAAAGACCTTAGTGCAAAGGCCGATGAAGTATATACATGCTTCCCGAATATATCCATCATCCTAGACTCTTTATTAGGAGGATGAATAATAGGACTTTCATCAGCAAGTTGCTTTTTGGTGGCTGCCACTACCACCATGGCATCTACAGGTATTCTCTTCACCCAGTGTTGCTGATCCTGACGTGCTGACATAATGTGGTCTGGTCTCTTTGGGACTGGCTCAGTAGAATCAGGTATTTTCCAAGCCTGCTGAGCAGTCAACTTAATCAGATCATCAGCAGACAGAGAGATCCAAGAAGTAGAGGGTCAGGCATGAAAAGCCTCCAGGTATTCCAATTCCTGTGAGGAAGGCTGGAGAGAAGTCCAGCTACTCCTCTGTTTTAGAATCTCTAGGATGTCTCTGAAGGAGACATCTTCCTGGGTGATTTTGGAAAACCTTCCCCTTCATCAACATCAGTATCTTCAGACTCTTCAGTGGAATCTAAGTGCTTCCTCTTGCACTTTCTCTTCATGGGTACACTTCTGTGGGTTGGACAGGAGAGGTATCTAAAAAGGACATAACCACCATGGTTAGATCCTGAGTCTTTTGTGCTCACTCTCCAAGGGTAGAGACTGGGAGAAGCTCCAATTGAGGGAAGGACAGGGCTTTTGGTCCGATGAAAGAGGTATAGACTGTCTGCCCACAGTAGACAAGGCCCTCTCCATGGCTTGGAATGCAGGCCCCCCATAAAGGAATAGGAGCCTGGAACCAAAATAGACTCCTTCAGAACTGTGATCCATCCCACACTGAGAAGGCCTCCTCCAACGCCAATGTTGAGCTTACATGTAATGATGCCCTGAGGAGCATGGATGACTCCAATAACACCAGTGAGGAACCATGCCCCCTGGAACTGGCAATGACTCTGACCCCAGGAGGTCTCCAAATCAAACAGCACAGAAGAACTCAAGGCAGTTATTGGTGCCAGAGAAGAAGCTCTGACTGGCACCAATACTGTCAAAGCTGGAAAAGTCAGCACCGGGAACTCTGAAGGCTCCGCTACACTTGGAGGAGGAAATAAATGGTGTGGTAATTGACAAGGTTCCATAGCTATTAATGCTAGGACCCAAAGAAGAAGGTAATTCTCTCATCTCCAGGAGCTAGTCCACCAATCTCATGATGTAAGATTTTGTTAGGCTTGGTGGATCGACTGAATAATCCGATGAGGATTTGGGTGAAGATCTTTCCAAGAAAGGACATGGATGCTGTTCAAGGAAGGGGTCCACAGATGGAGAATATCTTGTTTGGGGCTTGTCCTTGAAAGAAAATTCCTTCAGTTCTGAGACAGATAGAACTGAGGGGTGAGAAGGCACTGAAGTGGAGGAATCCAAAATAATTGTCAGAACCGATGTAGTCAGTGCAGAGACTGACACTGAAGGCAGTGAAGCTTCAACTACTTTTCCTATCAGTTCCGTGCAAGTTATGGGAACCATGGAAGTTTTAAGAAGTTTAGCAGGAGTTTCCAACAAAATTGTCAAAATTGAAAGGCTCCTCTTCTTTGATCGTTCTTGTTTGCTGGAAGAGGAAGAAGACAAAGGGGAGCTGACATCAGTTTTAGATTTGGATGACGTAGATAAGGCCTCGTCAAATTCAGATTTTAAGAGCCCTTTCAGAATTAACTTATTTTTTTCAGTTTTCTAGGGCCTGATGACTAAAACTGTGACAAATAGCACAGTCTTCCTAAAGATGCACCAGGCCCAAGCAGTAGACACACACAGAGTGTCCGTCTGAGTTAGGTAATTTTCTATCACACTTCTGGCATCTTTTGAAGCCAGAAGCTCCTTAAGTTTCTCCTCCATAACAGAAGGTTCAGACACACACACTGAAAAGGCAGAAAGGGCCAGATGTTAAGACAAGAAGTAAGTTTATATTTTTAAATAATGCTGGATAAAAGGAAAAGGAATCATTACAACAATGGTGCATAAGAAATACCATAGTGGTAAAGGGAGAAAGAAGTACCAATAAAGGCACAGAAGATTTACTGAGCAGATAGAAAAAGAGAGAAAAACACTAAAGTGTTAAGTATATAATGTAAAGGAGCTGGGTAGTCAAAAGAAGATAAAGGGTTTAACAGAGAATTTAACAAAGAAACTTACAGTTTTGAGAAGAAAGCTGCTGCTCGAGAGCTGTGAGGAAAAAACGCATCTGGCACTGAAAAGTGGCAAACGAGATCTGAGGTAATCTTGTGAGGAGCATTATGGGTAGAGTTTAGCTCTAGAGTTTTTGGAGGGTGTGAGCTGGAATAACAGCTGAGTCCGTTCCGAGATTTAGAACCAAACCCATGGTCAAGGATTAAGTGAAGATTGGCAACATCAGATCTTCTCCTTCAAGTACCTCTATGTTTAAGAGAGTTTTCAAAAGCAAACTTCCATCAGTTACTGGATGATCTAAATACATTTCTTTCTAATCCAATTCAGTAGATCCTATTCTTAACATTTCTACCTACACCTTTGATGATGACTTACACTTTAATAGTTATATTGATGATAGGCACTCTCCACACCATATATAAGGAGAATTTTAAAAACAACCCGGTATGATGTGATGCCCATATAAGCAACTTGTGTAACAAGAGAAAGAAATTACTTAATGTTTATAAGAGGTCTCATTCAGCACTCTGAAGCAATGTAGTAGAGAGTTTAAGGAAACCATTGCCAATAGGAATGTTGAACATGAGCTTAGTCACTAAAACCAAAAATAACTTCTTATACAGTTAATTAATTATCATACTTAAGAATGAAAACCCAATAATGCTTGGAGCTAGTCCACAATGACACAGCAAAGTCTGATCTAAAGAAAATAGCTAATATCCTATCTGATAAATTTGGTGCACCTTTTACTCCACCCAGTTATAGATACTCTGCAGATTCTGTATTCCTGGTACCTCTTTAATTGCTATGGAACAAATTATCTTAGCCCTCTCAAAAGCTAAGAGCACCTCATCTATGGACTCCAATGACACAGCAGATTGCCTGTTTTGTCAGTACCAAGTATAGTTTATCTGATCCTTCTACCTAACATCTTTAATCTAAGCTTTTCCACTGGTTACAGTCCCAAAATCTGGAAAACAGCTATTGTAATGCTATTATGTAAAGATGTCCCAGTCATGGATCCTAATAACTACAGAGTCATTAGTGTTACAAGCACCATGAAGCATATTATCTCAGACCTCATTAATCTGGACATTAAAAATCTCTCAGTCCTGGAGCCTCTTCAATTTGGCTTTGTCAGATGAAGGCTCTGTTTCGTTAATCTCATTAATTTCTATGCAAAAGTCAGTGAACCTGTGGAAAGCAGTTGCAGAGTACATACAGCATATCTGGACTTGGCCATGGCCTTTGTGGCACTTTTCCCATGCAAGTATTGTACACAGACTTGCAAATCTGGTTATAAACTCATGTGTTGTAGGGAGCATAACTAACTGATTATCTGACAAACCCATATGGTTAGAGTCACAGGTACCATATCTGAAAGCAAAAAAAAAAAAAAAAAACGCTTCTGTTTCTCAAATCTTCAGACCAGCACTCCTGGCCTATCGTTATCTATGTTTATATCAGATTGGCACATAAATTGGGCAGTTTTGTTCGATCTTCCAATAACTCACAAGTGTTCCAACATGGGTTAGACCATGTTAACATTTGGTACAGGGGCAATGGTCTCAAATTATATGCGAAAAATGTAGTAAGGTTAATTTTCACAAGCAAAACATTTTCTGATAGCTTATAGGTGACACACCCCTCTAATTAGACACTGCTGTATGGGATCTAGTCACTATTGTTTAATTCCCAATCTTTTGACCATCATGGCACCACAGTAGTTTATAAAGTCTTTTATCTCATTCATCTAATTTCCAAAGGCATCTCCTTTAGATCAAAGTCTTAACTTCCATTTACTCATATTTTGTCAAACCCATTATTGAATATAATGCCCCTTTTGACATGTATTTGTCTAGACATACTATTCAACTTGAAAGATATTTTTTTATTACTCATTATTTTAAAATCAGTATGGAAATAAAGGTGTGAATTACTGGTTTTTATTGGTGTTTGGTCTTACCTTAATTAATTGGAATAGCCATTAGCTTTTTATAAAATATAGGCATGTTTAAATATTTTTTCTATAACCTTTACTACATTTTTTAAAATATTTAACTACAGCAAATAAAGAGCATTTTTTATTTCTTCATCATCTTGAGTAAATGAAATACTATAAATTAGTAATACATTACTCATTCATGCTGCTGTCTTACAAGGAAATATGCAAAGTGAATTATTTAAAATGTGCACAAAAAGTATTGTACCAACTGTAAGTTTCTATTACTGGTAATCAAATATTCAGCAGAATTCCACATGATTCCTTTGTTTAGGAAGTTTATTTATCAATTAAACATATTAAGGATGCCTATCTATTCATACTTTTGCATTTCCAACTTGAATATAAATTATAAAATCATTTAGTCATGTGCTAATAATTAATATACACAGGTAATCTGGTGTTGTCAGAATAGTAGTAGTATTTTAACCCTACTAAATATAGCCATGTACTTCCAAATAACAGTATGAATACCTTAAGTGCCAACCCGATAAAAAGAAGTTATGTACTCACCATAACGTTCCATGTTTGTTGTCCATCTCGCCCTTCATTCTTACTGGATGGGTTTGGAGCCAATCCTCGTCTCTGACTCGGCCGAATACACTAGCTCGAAGTCTCTAACTTGGCTTGTAGCAGAGTAGGTATCCCATCATGCAGTGGTGCAATCTCCAGATCTAGTTTGCTGTTAACTATTACCAAGATTAAAATAACCATATGACATCAGGTCAAGGAAAAACAAAGAGAGTCAAAGGAGCTCATTAATGAGAGGAAAGAACTGTCCACCAGGTCCTCTAAAAGTCCTTGGATGGGGGAAGGTGGGAGGGTCGTAAAAATGAAGGGCTAGATGGACAACAAACATGGAACATTATGGTGAGTACATAACTTCTTTATGTTATGTTGTCCTATCTCGCCTTCATTCTTACTGGATGGGACAGTGTCCCTAGCACCTTTTCCCTGGGTGGCTCACAGGAGTACACCTTTGAGCACAGTGAAACCAAATGAAGCCCTGTCCCTGGAGGCCAAATCAACTTTGTAATGAGTAATAAACATATGAGAATTTGCCCATGTAGCAGCAACACAAATACTGTCCATTGGCATTCTGGCCTGGAAAGCAGAGGATGTTACCAATGCTCTGGTTGAGTGACCTCTAATTTTGAATGGCAAATTTCTATTACTGGATGTGTATATAAAAGTGATCCAGTTTGAAAGACAATTTGAAAGTGTGACTTTTGAAATTGGCATACCCTTTTTGCTTCAGAGAAAGAGATGAACAATTGGTCTGATTTTCTGAAATCTTTAGTTCTATGGAGATAGAATCTGAATTGTCTATGCACATCCAATTGGTGGAGTTTGTACTCTGCCTTGTTGCTATGATTGGGAAAAAAGTCTGGAAGCTCAATAGATTGGTTTAGATTGGATTGAGAACAAACCTTAGGTACAAATGACAGATTAGTTCTTAGCGATACCCTATCATTATGGAAAATCAAATATAGTGGTTTGATAGTGCTTGCAACTCTAAGACTCTTCTTGCAGATGTTACTGCTACTAGAAGTATAGTCTTCCAAGAAAGAAATCTAAGATCACAAGATGAGGAGGGTGTGAATGGTGGCAATGTTAGATGAGACAGTACAAGATTTAAATCCCAAGGAGAAAGTGGTTCTTTTAAAGGAGGTCTCAATAAAGAAGTGCCTTATACGAATCCTTTACACAATCTGTGTGACATTAGGTTAGGAGAAAATTCATCAATATGGAAATTTGAAATTGCTGCCAGTTGGACTCTAATTGTAGCTGCAGCCAAACCTTGTTGGAATAGCTCAGTAAAAAATTCTAAAATTGAGTAAATTGGAGCAGAGAAGGGGTAAATGTTTCTTGTTTGTGCCCAGTAGGATAATCTCTTCCATTTACTAGTATATAATTTTCTGGTAGAATCTTTATGAGAAGATATCAAAATGTGTGTGACTGATGGAGTGAAGTCTTGAAGCCTGACTAAGTTTGGAAGTGGAGCAGCCAAGCTGTCAAATTGAGGGTGTGGACAGAAGGATGAAGTGTTCCTGACATATGGGTCAGAAGGTCTGGAACTGGGTCCAGAACCCATGGCATCTCCTGCAGATGAGGCCAGAGGAAGGGGAACCAAATCTGATGAGGCCAATATGGGGCAATAAGAGTCAGCCTGCTTCCCAAGGATTTTGTTCTCTGGATGACTTTGGGTATGAGGGGAAATGGGGGAAAGACATAAAGAAGTCCCGAGGGCCAATCGTGAACAAGAGCATCTCTCACTGTCTCACCTGGAGGGGCAATTAGGGCAAAGGTGCTGCTGTGTTTGATATTAATGTGAGTAGGAAAAAGATAGCAGCAAGGTTGGCCCCATTTCCAGAAAATCTCTTCCACTATGCTCTGGTTTAGAGACCACTTGTGAGGCATTAATATTGCCCAGATGAGCTTCTCCAATATCACGTTGGATTTCCGCAGGATGTGCAATGCTACTAGAAAGCGTTGGGAAGATATTGCCCATTGCCAAACTCTCAGTGCCTCTCGACAAAGTGGGTAAGATCTGGTTCCTCCTTGTATGTTTATGCACCATACCACCGTCATATTGTCTGACTGGATTGCAATTGTCCCTAGTGGAAGAGAGTCGTGGAGTGCCTGCAATGCCAGAAGCACTGCTCTCATCTCTAGAACATTGATGTGCAAATGGGCCTCGTGGTCTTGCCATATGCCTTGGACTGTCCTTCCCAGATAATGCCCTCCCCCCACCCTAACTGGGAAGCACCTGTGGTCACTGTAGCAACAGGTTGTTGTGGAATAAAGGGTCTCCTGATAGTTACATGATTGGACTGAGTCCACCACCACAGATCCCTCTTGCATGACTCCATTATTCTAATCAGAAGGGACATAGGAAGTTCTTGTAGTGACCACTGAGAAAACAGGAGCCGTTGAAGGATTCTCATATGCATCCTGGTAAGAGGAACTAGAGTTATGGTTGAAGCCATGGTTCCTAGAAGTTTCAGAACTACCTTTGCCTTTACCTTCTCCTTGGAAAGAAGGTGAAGTATTTGCTGTCTGAGGGCAGAAATTCTGTTGGGTGGAAGATGTGCCATCATAGAAATGGTGTCTAGGTCTGTGCCTATGAATGTAATATGTTGATAGAGCAACAAGGCAGATTTTTGAAAATTGACTGTTATGCCTAGCTGAGCACAAATTAAATTTTCAATGTCACATCCCTGGCTTGTTGAAGTAGATGCTTGGTGGTGGCAGTTAAGACCTAGTCGTCCAGATACATAAACACTTGGAATCCAAGATGTCTCAAGTGAGCCATTACTACTGCCATGCATTTGGTGAACACTCTGGGGGCTGTAGTGAGACCAAAGGGCAGAGCTCGGAACTGATAATGACTGGCTCCCAGCCAGAAGCGTAAATGACTCCTTGAAGCTCTGTCCATTTTTATGTGGTAGTATGTATCTTGGAGGTCTATTGGGCACATCCAATTGTCTTTCCCTAAGATGGGAAATATTGACTGCAGTGTCACCATTCGAAACTTGGACGTTTTGACAGATTCGTTCAGTTTGCTGAGATCCAGTATGGGTCTCCAGTCCCCTGTTCTTTTTGGCACTAAAAAGAATCTTGAGTAAGTTCCGAATCCTATTTGGTCTGTGGGGACTTTTTGGATGACTCTTTTGTCCAGCAACTTTTGAATTTCTATACTTGCTTGCTCCCTTAGACTGGATGGAACATCTGGGGTTGTTATGATTTGTGGAAGAGGATGGCAAAAGGGAATTAAATAGCCTCTGCATATCATGCTTTGTACCCACTTGTCTTTTGTGATATTTTGCTAGGCTTCTGGGTACAAAGATAAACATCCCCCGACTGCCTCCAGAGTAGAGCAGATGGGGCTCCTTTCAGAAGTGCTGGTAGGGATGTCCACGAAAGGAATCATGGTCACCCGGGTTTTGTGGACCCCCTCTGCCTCTAGGACGATGTCTACCATTGTTGCCTCCCCCTCTGCCCCTGGGGAAGGATTCACCTTGTGCATCTTGGAAAGCTCCCTGGGATCTTTTGAACCACATCTTCCCACTCTTCTGACCTTTAGGGTAAGGTCTTGAAGGTAATGAAAAACGTGCTCCAACAGCAGAGAGAGTTTTCCCTTCCTGCTCACATCTGATGAGTGTGTCTTTAACTTTAGGTCCAAAAAGTGAGGCACCATCAAAAGGGGCATTGGTAAAGGTAGACTTCAAAGGTTCCACAAAATTACACAAGTGCATCCAGGAGTGTCTCCTCAGGGAAACTCCTGAACCCGCTGCCCTACTCATTCCATCTGCTGCATATGATATCAGTCTCATGGAGGAGTTGACGATGGAATTTAAGACGGACAGCTGGGAGGTGACTTTCTCTGTCACTCCCACAGCCAATGAACCTTGTAGAGTATCTCCTAGCTCCTTCTGAAGATCTCTTTGTAGCCTTGTAAAGTGTGTGAGGTAGTTCAGCGATCTGAGTGTAAAAGTCGCTGATGTAAAGACACACTTCCTGTATCTGTCCATCGTTCAAGAATCTTTGTTCGGAAGATAAACAGATGAGGATGTTTCAGAAAGATCCTTCTTGGTGGCTGCTGCCACCACCATAGCTTCTACAGACACATCTTTCATAAGAAAATCTTTTCCTGTGGGGGCTGACAAAAACTTGTTTGGCCTCCGAGAGACTGGTTCCATAGTTTCAGGTGACTCCCATGCCTTTCGACTGACCAACTCAATTAGCTCATCAAAAGGCAGAGACACCCAGGAGGCTGAAATTTGAAATCCAAAGGCCTTCAGGTACACCGACTCCTCATCAGAAGTGGTGATGGATTTCCAGCTGCCTCTCTGTTTTAGGATCTCAAGGATATCTGCAAATGAGATATCTTCAGAGGACAACTGTGGGGACCCTTCTGACTCCCTTGAGATCAGTGTCTGAGGTGACAGACTCATCAGGGGAGTCTATATGCCTCCCCTTGCATGTCCTCTTCTGATGGGGCTCCTCAGAAGGGTATTCTGGGGAGGCCTCAGAAGAGTGCGTTTTAGCCAATGGGGGTTCCTGAGGCTCTGAATCTCTGCTATCCGGTGGAGGGTGTGGTGCCGAGACAGTACCCGGAGCTTTGGGGGGGGTCTAATGCCAGTATCCTTGTGTAGAGCTGTAGGAGGGGACAGCACATTCCTCATCAGCTCAAAAGTCAAACCCACCAGCTCAGAGGGCACCCCTGGTTCCAAGGAAACAGAGGAAACCTCTGGCTCCAGGGATACTGTTTCCGAAGCTGATGTAGGAGCCAAGCTCAACTGAGCCGAGGCACTGAGGGGTAGAACTGGAACCAAAGAAGCTGGGGTCTGAGCATCCCCCTCGGGGACGACTGGAGATCTATAGCTCCTAGACACCATGGATGGCACCAAGAGTGTCGGAGCAGATACCGGTTCTGGAATATCCAGAAGGGGTCCCGGAACCAAAGGGTCTACCATAAATGGTACTTGGCACTCTGGCTCCAAAGATCCAGCTTGGCTCGGAGGAGGAACAACATTGGATCTAACAGTCTTAGATGGCTCCAAAACCTGTTGGCCTGGAGCCGAGAATAATTTTGCCAGTGCCGGAGACTTCAATAGCCTGTGCACCACCCTCTCCATGTCATCATCAGACAGGCTCCTAGAAAACCTGGAGGATAGGGTTGGTGAATGAGATCTCTCCAGGATGGGAGATCTCAAAGTAGGTTTGTTTAGGGTCATATACCTTTATATTATAATAGTTCATACATATTACATAAATATTTTTTTATCCAATATTTTTTATTATTTTTTCATTTATTATTTTTTCATTTATTAGTTTTATATATAATTGATTACATATGACTTCATACATAGTATAGTGTATTGTATTACTGACTAGACTCTGTTTATACATTACATATATACACTGTTTTTTGAATTTTTTGAACAACTGTTATTCAACATGTATATTATGAACTAGCTATTTTCTATGTAATTATTTACAGTCCTTATGTATTTAATACGTATTGAACTTGTTTTTATTATTACAATAATTTAGTTTATTGACAGTACTAGAAGGTCTTGTACATAGTAGTATATTTTAAAGTATATTCTTAAATTTTAAATTTCAAATTTCATATAATATTAACTTGGAGTGTTTTTTACTAATCTTTATATTAGAGTGAGCAAAACAAGTGGGAATATTAGCGATCAGTTCACTAGTAGTCAATGGTTATTATATTTGTGTAATATATCCTTAAGAAGGGATACGCAATCTTTTTTGGCGCCTAAAAGTTGATTTAAACAGCCTGAACGCTTCTTTTAGCAGTTCTGAGGAAGACCAGCTGTTTTATGGTTGAAAGCGCTTAACTGCTGTTACTGTGTGTACGTGTTCCAGGGTGCTATCGTCTGTAAATGTTTTATCTTTCTTCGTATGTAAAGTTTTATGGAGTACTTGTGCTGGCGTTATGTGGATTAAACTATTGATCTGACAACTGTGGTGTTTATCTGGATTG